>NC_084799.1:159540851-159845226 GCF_963169125.1 Humulus lupulus
CAAGTCTTGGCCGACCTTATTGCAGAGTTCACCGAACTCCCAGATAGCGAGCAGTGTGAACAACCTGAAGCGCCCGGGCCTCAAGACAAAGCTCCTTCGTGGAAGCTATTCACGGATGGTTCATCCAACGAATCCCACACTGGAGCAGGAGTGATATTGATAACACCGGAAGGGCATCGATTTCACTGCGCCATCAGGTTCGACTTCACTGCATCAAATAATGAAGCGGAATACGAAGCACTCCTCGCTGGATTGAGAATGGCAAAGGATATGAGCATAAAGACGCTTGATATATACAGTGATTCACAACTGGTGGTGAATCAGATCCTAGGAGAATATCAAGCGCGAGGCTTGAAGATGGTGGCCTACTTAAATAAAACAAAAGACCTGCTAGCCCAGTTCACGAAGTACACCCTCCAGCAAATCGCGAGGGATCAAAATTCAAACGCAGATGCCTTAGCCAAACTCGCGAGTGCGAAGGATGCCGACACTTTGAACATTGTGCCAGTAGAAAGACTAAGAAAGCCGAGCATACAAGCAACGGAATCCAGTATGGATATTCGAATGGAGGATACATGGATGGCGCCTTTCTTGGAGTATCTGACAAATGGTACGCTGCCAATAGATAGGAACAAAGCCTGAACTGTACAAAGGCGAGCTGCTAGATACATACTGGTCGACGGTGTTATGTACCGAAGAGGATATTCCTTGCCACTACTCAGATGTGTTACACCAGAAAAGGCTAAGGAACTCATGAAAGAGGTGCATGAAGGTTTCTGTGGGGATCACGCTGGGGGGCAGAGTTTGGCAAAAAAGATTCTAAGGCAAGGCTACTTCTGGCCAATTATGAACGAGGATTCGATGGAGTTTGTACGAAGGTGCGATAAATGTCAAAGGTTCTCCAAGATTCCACGAGCGGCTCCAAACGAATTGAAACAGATGCAAAGTCCGTGGCCTTTTGCAGTATGGGGGATAGATTTGATTGGATCCCTACCTACAGGGAAAGGCGGAGTAAGGTACGCAGTCGTGGCGGTCGATTACTTCACCAAATGGGCCGAGGCTGAACCGCTCGCTACCATCACGACCAAGAAAGTCCTTGACTTCGTTATCAAGAACATCCTCTGTCGATATGGTTTGCCCAGAAAGATAGTTTTAGACAACGGGACCCAATTTGACAGCGACTTATTCACCGATTTCTGCGAAAGACATGGAGTCGTTAAAAGCTTTTCTTCAGTTGCACACCCCAGGCGAATGGGCAGGTCGAAGTTGTGAATAAAACTCTTAAAGATACCTTGAAGAAAAGGCTTGAATAAGCTAAGGGAGCGTGGCCAGAGCAGTTGCCTGAAGTCCTCTGGTCGTATAGAACGTCTCATCGAACAGCGACAGGACATACCCCATTTTCCTTATCCTATGGATATGAAGCAATGTTGCCTGTCGAATTAGATCCCCCCTCACATCGACGTCTAACATACGACCAGGACCAGAACAGCCAACTAATGATGGAATCCCTAGACTCGATTGACGAGATACGGGAGAAGGCCCAACTCCGAGTTGCTGCATACCAACAAAAAGTCTCCCGGTACTTTAACTCCAAAGTTAAAGAAAGAAAATTCAACGTCGGAGACTTGGTGCTACGACGAGTTTTCTTAAATACCCGCGACCCTACTACTGGAGTGCTCGGACCTAATTGGGAAGGACCTTACCAGATTGAAGAAGTCCTTCATCCAGGCACCTACAAACTTGCACGCTTAAATGGAGATCTCGTTCCACGTTATTGGAATGGAGAACACCTGCGCAAGTATTATCAGTAAACAATCCTTTATAAAGGACTGGCTTGTATTAATTTTTTCTTTTTACAAGTTTAGCAAAGAGGGTTAGCCACGCTATATGGCTAATCGCTCGTATATGTAAGATTCTATTTCAGAATCACTCGTAAAGACATGTTTAGTCCATTTTTAATACGAGATTATAAGGGACTGTGTGCAGCCAGTCATTCTTGCCAACCTTTGTGAATTTATATTTACAAGTATTTGTTCATTACGTGTGTTGTTTTGCTGTATTACAAGTATTATTTTTGCACACGAACAGGAATGTTCGAACAGGTCATGGTCAAGGCAAGTGACCAAGGACCTAAAGCTCCTCGATCACTTGGGGGGCATATAAGGCACATCGATAGCAAAGCGTACCATGAGGTATGTAAACACATGAACAAAATGAGTGAAAGCATAATGAAGTACTTAGAGTATTTTTCAAAATTTATATTTTGTTAAATCATGCCAAAGTACTATGCTAAGTTTGGTCATACGGACAAATGTTATAATAAATGAAAATATTATAGCATCATGCAACGTTTTACACCGCAAGCATCACTTCTTGGATGTAACTGTTCAAATAAAAGAAAAGATTTACTGCCCGTGTAGTAAAGTTTAAAACAAAAATATTGTCTTTACATCACGACCCGTGGGTCGTGTAATCAAAAAGAAAGAAAAAATAAATGAAAAAGTTCAAGAGGCATTTGGGGCCGGAGGGTCCTTTGCAGCATTCTGGGTGACAACATCCTCAGCAGCACCATCTTCTTCAGCACCAGCCAGGCTTGGGGAAGCGGGGATCCTCGCTCTTGCCTCCTCTTCAGCCAGTTGGGCAACACAGCGAGCCAGCTTGGCAGCCCTAATCTCCTCTGAAAGATAGCTGAAGTCGGCTCCCTGATTGTGTTTCCAGAAGTTGTAGAAACATCAGAGCGTTGTCCTCTTATACCTTTCCATATTTTTTGATTTGTCGAGCTCTAGCTACTTTACTTTGCCCTCAAGAGTGGCGATGGCCTCATCCTTAGGCTTGAGCACCTCTTCCAACCTTCTGATTTCGCGAAGGTGAGTGCGGCTGGCATCTTGATAATCCTGCCTCGACTTTATCGCAGCTTCCTTTACAGCTTCAGCCTCCGACAACTTTGTCACCGCAGCGTCCCTCTGTTGGACCATCGCATCCAACTCCTTGGCGTGCCTGGCCTCTGCAGCCGAAAGCTCCTCGGCTGCCTTCACTTGATACTCCGCAATGGCCTTTGCCCTAGCCTGCTCTATGGTGGCTTGGGTGTGGGTGCGAGCAGTAGTGGCGGACAGCAAAGCCTAAAGACAAAGGATAAGAGTTAGAACCTGTGGCAAAGACTAAAAGACTAAGGCCAAAAAGATTAAAGAAGTACTTACGCTGGCTATTTCGTTCAAGGTCCTATTCAGGATTAAGTCGACCGTCATATTTTCTGCCTCAACCATTGCATCCTTGACACGGTCATTTTTCCCGATGTACGCGATGCGGTCTTTTGCTACTCGTACGGCACGGCTCGAGAGTTTGGCCCCAAGGGTCTCTTCCCGCCTATCTCGTTCCCTGCTGGGTGCAGCCGGGGGAGGGTCCTTTGGAGCCGGAGGAGGGATTTTTGGAGCAGGAGGAGTCTCTTTCTCGGCAGGAGCCGGAGGATGAATAGTAGTTTGCCCAGCTGGCACGTCCCTAGGAGGGTCCTCTGGTCGACTTTTCTTGGCTGGTCTCTGGCTTGTTTCTCCTGTTTGTCTCCGCGACGACTTCCTTCGGAGCTGAGGAATTTCTTCTTCCTCCTCAGCATTGTATAGATCGAAGACATTGGGAGTGGCCATATCTGCACACAAGAAAAAACATGCAATGGGTAAAGATAAAAGCAGATGAAGACTATCGATCAAAACGAAAAAGAAGGTCACAAAGTTAGTACCCGAGCTACAACTACTGGTCGGTATACTATTGACTCTATTAGTCATACACTCATTATCTGGCATGAAGAACTCTGGCCCTAAATTTGGATTATATGTAAAGTTGCCTTCCCCGTCAAACAAATGACAGGGAATTGGCAAGCTACTTAAAAGCAAAATAACTTTACCATTTTCATCGGAGGACTCCCCCAGGTCCACAACTAGCTCTTTAGCCTTTTGTTTCCCCTTGCCTTGGGAAGCAGAAGGCCTTTCTACGGAAGGATTGCCCATGGGCTCCCTGATAGTAACCCCCGTTGGACTCCTCCGAGGAGGGGACGCAGGAGGTTGCTATTCGGGAACCCCCTCGGCAGTGGCATCGTCTACCACAGACCCTCTTGTTTAATGGCGTGGAGCCAGGAGGCCAGACAGCCTCAAGTTTTCATCAGTGACCAGGGACTTGACGCTCTTTTCTGCGTCTGTCATCCTGGCCAGTCTGTTGGACCTCAACACCATGTCTGGTGTTGGGGTCGAACGTAACCATGGGCCTGAAAGACAGATTACAGTTTGAGAAAAATGAAAGAGAACAACTTGATTAAAAGTATTGACCAGTCGAAGACAAGCACTTACCTCCTCGAGCGAAGGCCAGGTTGTTGCTAGTTATGTCCTGTGTAAGGAAGTACTCCTTACTATACTGCCCCACGTTCAATATATGCGTGGTGTCACTCAGGAACGTCCAATTGGTCTCCTGGTGGTAGAAGTGAAAGAAACCCGTTCCATATTGTTGCGGGTTGGATTTAAGGTCAAAAAGATAGTTGACCTCATGAGGGGTAGGTTCTGGCCATTTCTTGAGTTTGTACAGGATATAGAGTGCGGCCAGCATTCTATATCCGTTTGGAGTAATTTGGAAGGGGGTGACACCGAAATAATTGGCCACCCCCTCACAAAAAGGATGAAGAGGGAGGTAAGCTCCCGCCTCTAAGTGATACTGAGACCAGGCACTGAATATGCCCCCAGGGAGGTTAGCCCTTTGGTCTACGGCAGGAATTGTAATGGAAACTCCTGTAAGAGGGTAGTTCCTGAAGTAATTAGCAACCATCTGCATGGTCACTAAGCTGGTCGGAGCAGTATACCACTCGACATCAGGCAGATTCTGATGGTGAGGGCGGGCCCTATTTTGGATATTAGGGTCAGGAATAGGATTTTCTCGACCACTGGTCGAAGGAGCCCTAGCCTGCGGATCAGGCTGGGCAGGAAGGTTTGGACTGTTTTCAGACTCAGGTCTTTTCTTGCCTACTGATTTTGAACGGGCCATTTGAGGAGAAGGACGGGGTCTAGTAGAGGATCGTGAGAAGGGAACCTCGTGAACTCGGTCGGCCGGTTGTTCCTCACCCTCGAGCAGCTGGGCGAGAAGGTCGTCGTGAATGGGCCGCTCACCTCCCCACAAATCTGGCATCAATGTCTGCAAACAGAAGAATGGGGAGGTAAGGATAGAGAATTTAAAAAAAGCTTTTTAGAATAACGCTGGACGAGTATAAAAAACCAAGCTTTTATACAACAGCATTCTAACAAAAAGCTAAAGTGTTCCATACGAATAGTTTGAAAGATGGATTAAAGGGTGAAAGTAAAAAGTTTTTCAAGAAAGCTTTTTCAACTCCCCTTAGGGCGGGAAAAATCTATTTTCCAACTAGCCTAAAGATCGAATTTTTACTTCGATCTTACGTCCTAAAAGCATGATCCTGACTAATCAAACTAACTCGTAACCTTTTTTGCCTACAAAACATTCTACTGACAAGCATCTCAAACCAGAAGCAGATGGACTTAAACAGTCAACATACATAAGCATGCACCACGAAAACTTAAAGCGTAAGAATTCGAAAACTTACCAAGAAAATGATCGTGGAGATGGAAAAAGGGCCTTCGGAGATCAAGGAACTCTCAGTCTGAGCCTTGGAAATACAGAAGAAACGGTCCCCTGAGACGATTAAAGCTCTGGTTTTTAGGGTTTTTTATGAAGACAATGGCGTGCGTAAAAAGAAAAGGAAGATTTCGAAGGTATTATATAAGTTTGTCTGTGGCATTAAAAAGGTGCAATCATCAGTTTCCCATTTTCAAAGTATGGGGAAGCGGAATGGCCGTCGAATTATTTCTGGGGAACCGAAAAGACGTGATTAGATAGAAGTAGGTTACTTTTTTCAAGAACACACGAAGGGTTCTGACACGTAAGGCGGGGTTACCGAAGATTCGTTCGTTCAAAAGTTTATTCATTGCTCGTGATAAATAAACTTGGGGGGCAAATGTTATCCAAAAAATTAGCATTGATGACGTGGCAAGTGATCCCTGGACACGTGGCTGACACCTGGAAAAGTTCTGCTAGTGTATCGACCAGAAGACGCGTTAAGAGCAGTAAGCGGCCCAGTTTTACCTGCGACCAGTCTGGTCGATAGTTCCCCATACAAAGCAACATTTATAGGAAGATCTTTGTAAATCCCGAATTTATCTCACACAATCTCCTGAGTATCCGATGATTCAGGAAAGAATATTTGTAACAATCTTTTGTAATCCCCCTTGAGCCTATAAATAGCAAAAGATAGCTCAAGGAAGGGACTTTTTGGCTTTGGAATTATTTGAGACTATAGTAATTCTCCTAGTAATATTGTATTGTTCTTCAGAGGTTGGTGAAACTCATTGAACCCTTGTTCTTTGATCACTCCTTTGATTCTACATCATTAATAATCTAAGTGGACGTAGGTTATTACCAGATCCTGGGGCCGAACCACTATAAAAGTATCGTGTTGTTATTCATTTTTGTCATTGCGTTCTTCTCATCATATTCATTCATATCAAGCATATTCTGACTCCGTGTCAGTTGGCCAAATCTTGGGTCAACACATTGGTTCTCTCCCTGTTTATATAGTCAGTTAATTAAAGTTAACCAAAATACCTTTCTCTTATAAAGGATCTAAAATCACATAATCATTTAGTTAATACATAGAGATGTATGTTGAATCTTTTAATGTTCAAAGCTAAAAGAAATAATAAATAGTAAGTCAATATTGATTGAAATTTATTTGAGATATGTTTAACTTTGATTAAATGCAAAGAAAATTTCTAGAAATTTTCATGCAACATTAAAAGTAAAGTCACTTAAAGACTTGTTTGATTTGATCAAAAGGAAGTCCAAAACTCGAATTTGGAATTCAATTAATTTGCATGTAAACATGGAATTCAAACCCAACTCACATACAACTAGAATGCTAAGAAAAATTAGTATTTTGGAAATAGAATATAATCATATTAGATAAGATTAAATAGATAATGAGTGATCATTATTATCTTTATTATTTCTATAATTTTAACACTTGTTATACTCTATACATGTTTGATTGCATAACATCAATGACTTAGATGTTGGGATTGACAAGTAGTTATGTGAATAAATTGAAAATTTTCTATGAAGTCATTTAATGAAACATTATCATTACAAAAGAGTTTGTATCTCTTAAATGCTACTTTAACGAAGCATGATTATTATAATCACTATTTTATCTAGTTAAGTTGTACTAGAAATAATGACTTCAAGTCAAGTAAGCAAATTACTGATAATTAACAATGATAAAACAAAAGAAAATCACAAATTATGTACAACATTATTGTAGTGGGATTGTTAGTTAGTAACTACTCCATTAGAAATATAAAGACAGTTAAATTGTGTTTAACACAATCTAACTATATTTCATTCACATATTAGTATGAAATGAAATGTATTTTTACAGAAAACAATTGTGAAACACCGTGAATCTTGAAATGGAATTTGGAATTCTATGACATCTGGATTCTTGAACATCCAACTAAAGTTCATTGAACTTTAGTTTGAAATAGGATATTCAAGATGAAGAGGAGAACAGAGGAAAGTACATACTTTTCAAAGTTAGGTTAATAGCCTAACGCTATACACAAATAGAAGAATTTATTACTTGAATAAATACCTTCTAATGTAACCAAACTTAAATCTGTTTACTTACTCTTATCCACTACTTTATGCATGGATTATGAGATTATTTTAAATGGATGTCATAGTAGTCATTACTGAATGGCTGACATGACAAAACCATTTGAAGATCTCGAGCAGAAAGATTCTATTGTGATTCTTATTCTTAATATTGAAAACGTTTCAATCATTGGGAATGATGTAGAGAAATCAATAATAGAAAAGAAATAGTTAGCTGAACATTTCTAAATATTAGATTTAGAAAAACTAGGAATGTTATATACAATCAAGTGTATAGAGATTGAAAGAACAATCTTTAGGCACTGTCTCAAGTGACTCATGTAGATAAGAAGCATAAATGCTTTAGTTTACAAAAATCCAAGTAAGGCTTTTTTCCTTCTCGGTCAGGATGATGTATTATCTAAATAATAATGTCCATTTATTCTCTTACTAGAAAAGGACATGAGACAGTATTCCTACAACTCGGTGATAGACTATTTAATGTATCGAATGTTATGTTTTCGAATTAACATTTGTTAAACGGTGGGAATAGTCAGCAGTTTTCAATCCAATGATGGATTGAGTCATTGAATAATTATAAGGACTTACTTTTGAGTATCTTGAATATAATAGAGATTATCTGTTTGTGCATTTAGGCAGTGACTTAAAATTGCAAAGAATGAACTGATTTTAAATCTTCAAAGATTGATATGAGAATCTACTTCCATAACTATGGATGAGATACATTAATCTGGAAATGTATTAGACATTCCAGATTTGTATGCTTCACCAGAAAAGCCGAAATATAAGAACTACAAGCCATTAAATAGGCTATTTGAGTTAGTTGATCATTATGGAAAGGGTTTTAGACTAGAATAAACAACTAGTATCTCATTGTGAAAGCAATGGAGATACAAATATTCTAGAAGAACAAGAAATCATGAAAAGGCAAAGCACATGAAACGAAGTATAAATTAATTCAAGACAATTTTACATAATTGATGTAATGATCTTGAAGATAACCTTGAAAAGGCAAAGCACATGTAACGAAGTATAAAGCACAAAATTGTTAGCAAAGACTTTGTTAGAAAAATTCGATCGGGAAAATGTGATTGACATATTGAAAGAGATGGCTCAATTTGCAATCGGGCAAGTGGGTGATTGTTGGGAATAGTGCCCTTGAAGCAATTGATGTTGACAAATGTTTTTAATAAAATAAATAATAGAATTGAATTATTTAATATATATATAGACCATGTCCAATATTATTGTAACGTCCTGGATAACCAAGACCGTTACATTGTGTGCTTAAAATAGTGCAAGACTTTCTAATCAAGTCATTTAAATGAAATGTGATCCTAAAGTCATAAACAAGTTAGGGTTACAAGATTTTGGTCATAAACGGATAATTATCATTAAAATAAATGTTTAGTACATGGATCACAAAAATAGGGTTTAAAGGACAGATTTACAGAATTCCAAAAGTTGTATACAATCAAGGCCACTCTAATGGAAAAATACACATTTTAGGTTTCCATCCCTGTACAATCCCTCGACCGTGGCGGACGAGCAGCTGACAATGTACACCTCTCCCCAGGGCTCTCAAACTCATGGTTACACCATCATACCTTTGACTTTACCTGCACGACATAGCACCCGTGAGCCGAGGCCCCGCAAGAAAACCATAATATCATAGCTTAATCCATAACGATAATCAAATAATTCATAAGCCATTAACCAGATATTCAACAAGCCATAGCAGACACATAATCAGTGACGACAATCAAGGAATTATCAATCTATCATCCAGGTACTCAATAAGCCATAAGCATCGGATTAACAATAAAAAACATATTCATATTCGATAGTTCATTACAATCATTACACAATACTCAGGGTCGATGCCATTAGGCCACACCCTTAATTTACCCACTGACTCCGGCTCACTTAGGCCGAGCCCATCGTTTATCTAGCTGACCCTAGCTCTTAGTGGCCGTGCCGCGTCTTGTGTGCAAAGTATCAGCCCCGACTCTCTTAGGCCGCTTATTATATGGTCACATGGAATATTATAATCATACAACATTTGTATTCAAATATAGGGAATTTTATTCCCAACACAACCACACAAAAGGTGCAGTTTTCTTACCTTGAATTCCAAGCGAAGATAATAGAGCGGTCCCGAGCATGATCCTCAGTCTTGAGCCTTGGTGATAAACCTAGTCACGAAGGCCAATGGGTACCCATCAACTTCCAATCAAAATAAAATACCTAGGAGACGGAAACTAGCCTCGGGGGCCTCCATTTCTACTAAACTAGGTAGTAAAAATTGTCCCGAGCGCCTAGGTTCGAACTCCCGAGCTTACTAATTCTAGAAATAATTTAAAGGCTAAAATGTCTAGGCGGGTCGCGACTTGGCTTAGTGTGTTGCGACTTGCCCCCAAGTCAGAGTTTACCCCAAGCCCAAAATAGCCACATGCGCCGCGGTGCCCCTAGGCTTGGTCGCGGTGCCCCCCCTTCAAACCCATAAAATCTGGGTTTTCTTCTTCCTTCTCCCAGCCAAGAACACCAAGGCTCTACCTAGAATTTTTCCTCAATAATTCCCCTCAATTCAACACTAAACTAACTACGAATTTTGACCCATATTCACATATTTTCATTCTATAATCCCCAACAATTAAATAGGAACCAACACTCCAGTACAGACATAAGAATCACAGCAATATCCACTGAAATTTATACTCAACTCATCAATAAAAATAGAACTAACCAACACTTATAATTCCATCCAAATTCAGCCAAAAACTTTAAAGATGATATCATAGAATCTTACCTCAATTTACAGCTCAATTTTTCAGGTGAAGTTCCCCAAGTCTCAGCTTGAACTTCCCTCTATCTTCCCTTCCAAAACCCCAACTTCCTTCAACAATTCAAGCCTTCCCTTTCCTTCAATTTTCTTCAGCCCATGCTTAGCTTATGCTCCCTTTGGCCTTAGCTTCAAAGCTCAAATGAGCAATAGAGAGAGAGAGAGATGAAGTCGAGAGAGAGAGAATGAACATGAGGTTGTACTTCCGTCTGTTTTGTTCCAATTGATTCAGTACATATCCCTTTTCATGAAATGACTGTTTTGCCTTCCCACTTAATACTTAGTTCGTTAATTAATCTAAGGGTAAATTGGTCATTTCGTTCCCAATTCCAACTAATTCCTCAAATGTTCCTATTAGCCACTAGTTAATCCCATCATCCAATTAATTATCAATTATTTACACAATTTCGAATAATTCCCAAATTATTCTCTAAGTTCCCAAAAATACCCCGAGGCTCCCTCAAGCCGGGTATTAATCCCTGCTCACTAGGACTATCTGGATCCATATGTTGCAAATATATCCACATAATATTGTGGTATGAATAATTTATCACATATAATTACCTTTATGCCCTGAATAGGTCAAAATTACAAATATGCCATTATAAGCTAAACAGGCCTCGCATGCATATTTAATACTCATAAACATGCATTTAATCATTTATTCGCATATATACCAATTATGCCCTCCCGACACACTAATCAAGGCCCTTAAGCCTTATTAGCAATTTTGGGTCGTTACAACTATCCCCTCCTTATTAAAATTTCGTCCTCGAAATTTATTCGAACACATCAGGTAACAAATCTCATACATCAAACCATAACTTCAGAGTCCAATTCTTTACCTTTTATCATACAATAACACTCTTACTAGAGTGAAAATCTTGTTCCATAAGATCTTATCTTATAACTATAATTTCATTAGCCTTTCCTTGCACAATAACTTTGCTGAAACCCAAGGGTCTGTTTATCTCATCAACGATCATTTTCCCATCTTGTCATTGGCACCAGTAATACTCATAAGCCACCACCTATACCAGGGTAAGGCTAACTTGTAGGCTCTCGACCTAATCTGAGGTACTATCTCAGAACCCTTGTTAAATTGGGGGTTGAAACTCCCCTTTCTTCCCTAGAATATCATACTCTTCCTTGTTTGCAATGTTTGGAGAAATACAAATCTCCCGTCTTGGAACTCCGTGTTCCAATACCTGAAACTTGCGAATTCTTATTTCCTTTCAGATAGGCAAATACTTCTAACAACTCCATTGGTTTCCCCCCGAACCAAAACTGAACCATGATATTCACTGCCTTTTATTTCTTTACCTATAATCAATAGCTCTTGCTGTCTTTCTTACCATATCTTATGTCGTGTCACCTTAGCCGTAATCTGGCTTTCATCACCATGACTATTTCATCAAGGGGCTATACTTTTCTTAATATCCCAAACACTTGCACATTCAATGCATAATTCTTTAAAATAACCATTAATTCTTCAGGTATCCATCCTATCTGTAAAAAACCAATAATTCTAGGTTCCAAACCTATTCCCTTCGTTCTCTATTTCCTTTCTAGAACTTGGAAAATTTAAGGGTCTCCATCCGGCACTATCAATTATCATGCTACGCCACCCGTTCACATGAACCAAAGTGTGTCAACTCAATCTTCTGAGTTACAACCTTCCACGTCCAATCATCTTACTTGTAGTCTAATGTGGTCCATTCCTACGATCCACCGCTACACCATTTTACCTTCCAATATACGAATTTTAATCTTATCATCCATTTAAACTTCCTGGTTATAATATGCTTAAGGAGGTAGTACAATGTTCATTTAGGATCTCCATTTCAACACCACGTTCCATCGGATCACTCATCCGATCTTCATATTTTAATTCAAACTATGATGGTAGGATTCTTAACCATTTTCACAAGATCCTCTTTCTGAATTTCATTGTCCATAGAGATATATATCTGTCCACAACCAATCACAGGTGTTATATCAATCTCAATCGTTACCTTGTTTGACCTTAGTGTAATCTGTGGCATCCTATCCAACTGGCACATACCTTCCCAAGTAAAAGGTTAGCTTCCAAATTAATTTTCCCCTTGTACAGTCAAGGGTTTCTAGCATGAATCACCCATTAAGTCTCACTGGATCTCGGTCTCAGGGTTATTCCTTTACAAATGACCAAGCACTCAAATCCCTTACACTATGCATTGATCGTTAACTTAATGTTCCATGTATACCGACCATATTCCCATTCCTTCACCTATCGTGAGGCAAAAACCATTTTCCCTTTAGTTTATATCTGGGTGCGTCTCAGCCTTTGATGCACCGCTTATAGTTTCACGTTTTAAACAAAGACAAGATCCTTCACATCACCCTTTCGTATCCATCCATTACACACATATTCCTATACCACAGGGTGCTAACCAATCCCTATTATGTCTTCTGAAAATCAGATACAAAATTATCCATTCAGTCTAACTTTAAGTTCTTCTGCCATCCCAATCTCTTGTGTAGCTATCTTCGAAGACACTTCAAGTAGTAGATGACATGTCCACTGGTCTCATTGTGCTTCTTATCCCTAAGACATTCTTTAGTGATTTCTTTGTGGCTTCTGATCGAATCTTTTCATACTTGATCTCTTCTCTTCCTATAGCGTGAACTTAAATACCCTTGGACACATCGAAGGTAACACCTTCTGGACCCTTACCTGTGACCCTACTTCTTCAGTCTTAGTATCATCAGTGTAGTAGTCGTTCGCATTCTGCTTCTAACTGGGGAGTAGTCCAACACATCCTTAACTTGGATGTGACTCATTCATATCGTTCCTATATTCTCTACTTGTCGAACTTACCTGTGTTGTTGAAGCATAAGTCAGTTAAGAACATTTACTGATATTCCATCACACACCTCTTGGTACAAGCAATAATTCCTAAAATGTCTCTTTCCATGATCCTCAGCTTGTAATTACCAGATCGAAGATCAATTCTTGAAGACATTGTCCTATCTTGTAACCGAGCATTTAAACTCTTCATCCTTAACAGGCGATTTTAACGAATCCCACGATACGATGCTCCGTCTAATCCATCCCTAAGTCAAAAACTTCTTCAACTGAACTAGTAATTCCTTTTGCCAAACTAATATCATTCTTCATAATGTCCATGATACCGAATCTATCCATAGCCAAATCCTGAATCCCTACTAACCTACTCAGTTTCCATTCAGTCCAAAGAATATACTTCAAGTAATGTCCCCTACAATCCATGGTTGTCCCTTATCTAACAAATTAGCTCTCACTCAGGCCCATATCAGGGCTATCATATGACGAGTTCAATCACTTTCACTACGAACCCCTTTACTACTTGTATTCCAATTCATCTTTTAGAAGTTTCTAATTCATCCAAAACAAGCACTAATATTCCAAGCCCCTCGTACAATAACCTTGAGGCATATGCTTCATATCTGAATCTCTCCTGGGAGATACGCAACAGCGATCTCTTGCAGCTCATTATATAAGCAAGAACGAGGACTATCAAGTGAACTGGTCACCTTCGAGGAACTAGCCTCGGGCTTCGAATGTAACAAGGCATTCTAGTCTGCCTAATACTAGATAATGTGTCCTTACCTGGAATCTATCCAGATGGCGTCTCCTGCTTCTGGTGCAAACTAAATAACTTCACAAGGCCTCATCATTGTCCTAACAACTATCCTATAAACTAGACCCCTTCCTGTCAAAACCAGATGCCATAGAATTGTCAGGGGTTCTGCTGTTCCGATTACTACGCATCTGCCCTTCCTAAATCCCACAAATGGGACTACCATCATATGCATTTCTTGCCCTATGGCATTCGCACTCCATTCCTCATTCCTTATATCTTAAATAACATGGCCCTCTTGTTTCCCAAACACAGATGAAAATCTCATGCAGTGGAGCGGCCCTGATGCTCTGGGCCATCCTAGAGTTTAATCCTTAAATGAATCATCATTTCTGGCTACATCCACTTGTATCAATGTAACGCCATTGATAGCCAAGACCGCTACACTGTGTACTTATAAAGGTGCAGGACTTGCTAATCAATCATTTAGTTAAAAACGTGTTACTGAAACCACTATTGAGCTAGGGTTACAAGGTTTTGGTCTCAAAAGATACATTTCATATAATTAAACATTTTATACCAGGGATTCCAAAACAAACAACATTTAAAAAGTTAGTTTACAAAATTTCCAGAGTACAAACGACCACTAGCCACTCTAAGGGCAAAACATACATATATGGTTCTCTTGTTCCTTTCTCCCCCTCAACCGTGGAGGCTAAGCAACTGATCATGTACATTCTGCTCTCAGAGCTCTCCAAATCAGGGCTGATCAAGTTTGCCCTTGCCTTTACCTGCACCACGAAGCACCCGTGAGCGAAGACCCAGCAAGAAAACACCACATTATATAACAAACAATGATATCAATTGAATAAACCATTAAGCATGATTAGACACTTAACATATCACATTAATCACATAGCACGTAGAAACAACCAAGATTCAGCCAATCAACACTCAGCTATTCAGCATGACAAATCCACCAATCAATAATAAAAATTAAATCACATGATAATCAGAGTTGACACCTTAGGTCGCAACCTTTGTTTACCCCACTGTCTCTGGCCCGCTTAAAAAGAGCTCAGTGCATAATAAGCTGTCCTCAGCTACCAGTGGCCGAGCCGCGCCCTGTGCGCTAATGTAAACTCTGACACTCTTAGGCCGCTCGTTTACTATTTACATGGCATAATACCATCCTCTATAAAGCATACAAAGTAGGGAACCCTATGTCCCATTATGAATTCGCAACCAGGTGCAGTTTTCTTACCTTTAGTTTCCAAATGTACTGATTACGTGAGATACCTCTTGAGCACGATCTGTTTCCCGAGCCCCTAGCTTATACCTAGTCACAACCAAGATAAGGGAAACCATTAATAATTGTAAAAGGGCTTCTAAATAAGGTTCTTGTCTCCAGAACATTGTATTCCACCAAACACGGTAGTAGATTCACTACCGAGAACCCCAGGTTAAATTCCCATTATTAAAATCCAAAAACCCCTGATTTCTATAAGGGACACGGCTCAAGCCTCCCATTCAGCGGCATGGCCCCAAAACAGAGCCTATCCAAACTCAAAACCAGACACGGGCCCGCCCTCCATCTTCAACACCCATTAGCTTCAGAGGGCCGCGACTCACCAAAAACTATGCCGCGGCCCGACCCCTTCGAACCAAGAAAAACCTCCATTTTTAACTCTCAAACCTCACTCAAAACCATCCCAATTACATACCACAACTATCACAAACATTCATGCATGATTTCAGAAGCTTAAGCCAATAGAAACTTAATCTAAAAACTCATCAAAACACCACTTTGATTTCTGAAACCCACACACTCAAGAACTCTAAAATCAGTCAAGAAAACACTAGAATTCAAACATTAAATCATAGATTCGAGCTTACCTTCACTGCAGAACCACTCCTCTAAGAAAATTCTGAGCGAATTCCTAAGCTTGCTGCCTTAATTTAACCTTGAAGTTAAGAACCCAAGAACTCTTAGAATTCAGCACCGAAACTTCATAATCAACTGATCAAAAACTGTAATTCAATGCTTACCTTAGTTTCTAGTTTGATTCCCTAGCTTCCACTGAGTTAATCCTTCAAATCCTCAGCTCAAACCTCTGAATCCCCAACCAAATCCCCTTAGTTTTCAGTGATTTTCCTTGAGAGAGAAGAGGAAAGAATGAGAGAGAGAGGGAAGGGTCGGTTCTTGATGTTTCCACTGTTTTCTAAGTTTTTACGTAGTCTATCCTTGGGTAATTAAGTTAATCTCGAGGCTCGGGGTGCCAGAAACATCCCCGAGGGAAAAATGGTAAAATTCCCCAGTATTCCCACCTAAGCTTCCTAACCTCAAATATATCTCCAATTATTTATTTCCATAACCCGATAACCTAAATAACCATCCAACACCTGAAATACCCCTTGACTTGCCCCAATTCAAGTATTAAGCCCCATTGTGACTTTCCCGCAAACTAGCTCCCTAGTATCGCCTCAAATGGCATGCTGTAGTTTTACCCACATAATAATGTGGTTCTCACAAATATAACATATAATCCCATTTTCATTCATATAACCATACAAGCATGCTTATCATATAATCATGCATTAAATTAATAAATTCACACGTAAACCAATTATGCCCTCCCGGCACACTAATCTAGTCCCTTATGCCATATTAGTGATTTTGGGTCATTAAAATCAACTTCCAAAGCAGATTGACCAACCACCAAACTTATTGACATATACTGTCATTGCCTTGTCATTCTGAACCGAGTTCCTAAACTCATTAGTCTCCGTAATTCAAAGTACTACGTAGTAATTTCTTTTATCAAATGATTTCCTAAGTTCCTCCCAACCCATCATGTTAACGTTTCGGGTCTAGGGTACCACTTCCCACTACTTTCGGGCATCCTTCTGCCACAAATGCTTAGGACAGCTACTCTGTCATAACCTATCATCTTCATAATATCAAGGATGGAATTAGTTATGCCCATCCACTAATCAATTATTGAGGAAATCCAAACCCTCCTCAAAACCAGAGGATAACGCCTCTAAAGCCTTCCATATAGTAATTTTTATCTATCTCCACCCTCAGGTTAAACCAACACTGATACCCTTACTTTCAAGGTATACAAAGCAACCTTTCTCCCAACAAAACCTATTGTTTCACCTATCTAATTTCCTCTATCAAACATCTACTACGGCTTTCAGGGGCAGATGGAGGATTCCACCCTAGCTATCATCTGCAACCCTCACTAGAAAAATACCATGTCCAATTAACCATTCTGAGCACATACAATCTTAATTAATATTCCATCATCGACTATACCCCTCAGCCCTGATGTTCATATCTAGAACTGTCCCACGAGTAGGTCCAAACAACCACTATAATCATACACACATAAAGCATATCAAACACCAATCTACATTACTACCAAATACACTCATATTCACCATGCTTTCAATATAGCAACAAGCAGATAAATCATATAAGTCCCATTTAAACAATTAATCATATGCAATCAATATACAAATCATTATCCAAATATTCATCCACATGCGATAGCAATTCTAATCATCATGCCTCAATATCATCACACAACAGTCAAGGGCAAGGCCCTATCAGAATCTCATGCTCCGTATTAAACATACAAATTAATGCATCCATATTTCAGTCAAACACTTAAGCATGTAATATCATGTATTCAATTAATAAATCCTTAGTCGAGCTTGCTTTTAGCAGCGAGTGTACATCTCCAGCCAGTCTTCAGGAACCCCTAAACCTAGACGCTCGAATACCAAGTTGTAACGCCCTAGATAACCAAGGTTGTTACACTGTGTGCTTAAAATAGTGCAAGACTTTCTAATCATGTAATTTAAATGAAAATGTGATCCTAAAGTCATAAAATATTTAGGGTTAAAAGATTTTGGTCATAAACAGATAATTTTCATTAAAACAAATGTTTAGTACATGGATCCCAAAAACATGGTTTAAAGGACAGATTAACAAAATTCCAAAAGTTGTATACAATCAAGGCCACTATAATGGAAAAATACACATTTTAGGTTTCCTTCCTTATACAATCCCTCGACCGTGGCGGACGAGCAGCTGACAATGTACACCTCATTAATCAAAATAGAACTAACCAACACTTATAATTCCATCCAAATTCAGCCAGAAACTTTAAAGATGATGTTCTAGAATCTTACCTCAATTTACAGCTCAATTTCCCAGCTGAAGTTCCCCAAGTCCCAACTTGAACTTCCCTTTAGCTTCCATTCCAAGACCCCAACTTCCTTCAGCAATTCAAGCCTTCCCTTTCCTTCAATTTTCTTCAGCCCATGCTTACCTTATGCTCCCTTTAGCCCTTAGCTTCAAAGCTCAAATGAGCAAGAGAGAGAGAGAGATGAAATCAAGAGATAGAGAATGAGCAAGAGGTTCTACTTCCCTCTGTTTTGTTCCAATTGATTCTGTACATATCCCTTTTTATGAAAAGACTATTTTGCCCTCCCACATAATACTTAGTTCGTTAATTAATCAAAGGATAAATTAGTCTTTCGTTACCAATTCCAACTAATTCCTCAAATGTTCCTATTAACCACCAGTTAGTCCCGTCATCCAATTAATTATCAATCATTTACTCAATATCTTATAATTCCCAAAAGTCATTAGCCTCATTATTCTAAGAGACCTTAACGAGTGAATCAAAAGAACCATTAAACATAAACAGGAGTTCATGAATACTCAGAATTTAGACTGTTCTACAAATGATCATCTATTATGACAAGAATTAAATCTTTACATCAAACAACAAGTTTGTAAAGATAATTAATTCTCATGGGTTCTATCATGTATAATCTCTATTATATACAACACCTTTACTAAGATGTCTATCCACATCAGTAATCTTAATCTAGATTACTTGCATCTCGTATGCTTAGCAAAGCGTACTAGTAACCATTCATTAAAGATTCTTTACTTTAATATGTTATTGACTATTTTATTCATTATATATGATCTTAATTCTCTCGTACTAATACAAGATCATATTCTTATGAATGAATAGGGAATTTTCTTGATATTATTATATAATTAATTCAAACAATAATTATAACATTCAAATATAATAAAATTGTACTTTTATTTATAAACAATAAAATTTCTTTGCATGCTTTTAGGGCATTAATCCTAACACCACATTCGAGTGTGGACACGCATCAATTGGGGAATTATTATCCAGAGTACGCGAGTACTTCTTTTTCTACTCACGTCCTTTCCTATTCCATTTTGCCGCTGAAAGGAATCAAACGTGAACCCTTGGATCTCCTTTTAACATGAATAAACAAAACAAATCCATTCGACCTTTGATATGATGACTGGGGTCTATATATATATTCCTTCTCCATCTTCCTCATCCTCACTTTTATTATTCATAAAATCTGAACCAAAGAGAAAAGGAATGACAGAAGTTGCATGTTTTCTAAACCAAAGAAGCAAAGCCATTCCAATACATTCAGCTCCGTGAAATCATTCTTGATTCTTTTACTTCAGTAGACAATCTCATCGTATCCTCGATCCAATTCACCTAAGTGTTCTGATCTTTCTTGGTTAAATATGCATTTTTCTTATTTATGGTTTTATTTCGTCCTTGAGGATGGCTTGCTGGTTTTTACCAAATTTTATGACACATTCCTTATATTAGGCAAGTTTTGTTATTATAGTAGATTTGGCATGATTAGGATAACGGTGAGACCAAAAAAAGTTATGGTAAAAACATGCAAAAATGGAGTTTACATAGGTTTCGTGTAGCATAAGAAATAGGGTTTTGGATTAGGGTTTTAATGCACGAATCCCAAAAATATTGCATTTTCAGGTTACTTCCAATTTTTTCCTTAGAAATTCAAGATTCTTACAAACTGACAAATAACCATCCCACTCCTGCTTCATTGCACACTCGATGACCGAACTTTAGAGTAGTTCGGGATAAAAATCTGATTCAATTTCTCCTTCTCTAGCCTTCATGCTCGATTAGGGTAATCTAGTTATCTCGAGCTTTCGAGCTCGAGTTAGCAAAATTTTAACCCCTTCCTCCTCTATTATTTTTTATATAATGGGCTGTCACCTTTTTCTTCCTTTCTAGATGACGCATTACTTTGAGAATCGGTGGGGGCCTAAGTTTGCTATCCATTACCACCCATCAACTCCTAGTCCTGTATCGTCTTTCACCCGGAATAAGTGATTAATCTGTGAGCACAAAGAACACTGAGAATAAGAGGATATTTGAGACCACTTTTGACATCAGATCGACGAGGTCGAAGAGAGTTAAAGGTAGAGACTCCGAGTGGCATCCTATCCTGACCTAGACCCCGAGATATGATCTACTCCATTGGACCCCAAACTCAATGTTACCATAGCCTTTCCACCTGGTGAGCTCGTATTTAGTCTTATGGAGGGTCCTTCTAACCAGCCGCCTAAAGCTCCGAAATCCCTTTCTATCTTAGTCTTGGAGATTTCTTTATTCGAGGACGAACACTAACAAAGTTCCATAACCTCGACTTGAAAAAAATCCGAGCTCTTCTCTGGTCACTGATTGAAGCTCTCAGGAAAGTTAGTCTGTCGGCCTGCCAGCTCCGACGAGAGGACCTGCTCTGCACTTGGAGAAGACAATCTAGACAGAAAACTTAAGCTTGCGTCGTGGAGCTGTGTGCAGTTATGAGCTGGGTCCTTACTGCCCCTAAATGGTTACTTTCAGAGCTTTCTGGACTACGTTGGTATAGCTCCGTTCCAACTCCAAATGAACTCGTATAGAGTTCTGTCTACATGGGAGTCATTATACAAGGAGATGAAGTGGGAGGAGCCCACAACGCATGAGATCTTGAACCGTTTTTATCTCAAAAGAAACCCTTCCCGAGCTCATGGTAGGGATGGGTTCTACTATCTGTCGAGCTACCCAAAGGAGAAGCGACTGTTCGAGGATATTCCGAATCATCCCCCGAACTTCAACACTACCATCTTCTGGACAGACGGTCTTGCTCCCTCCAGATTCTACTCCTTTTAGAGAATTCGTAAGTTCCTTATAGGCTTCGGCTTTGAAACCTTCTAGAAGAAGGCAAGACCACTAACGACTCTGACAACTGAAAATATGTGAGATGGGAGGATGTTCCCATGCCTACAACCAAGCTCCCCATGAGAGGCAAACAAAAGGGTCAAAGCTCTCGATCCCATGGACCTCGCCCATTCAAACCCTCGAGCTCGGTAAATGAGGCACAGGATGAGGCCTCAGTGAGCTTGTCAGGAGGTAAAGTTGTGCTCGACTCCTCCATGTGGTCTCCATTATTACTTAAGTATGAACCCGACGTAATGATTCTCTTTGAGGACCCCAGGGATAACTTCTTAGAATGGTCGAGAGTTGACCTTAGAGTCCGTAGTTTTGATAGTTGGCTAGGTAAATACCAAACAATGTATAGCTTAAACGAGGTTTGGGATGTGGTAGCAGTGCAATATGGCACAAACGATTATAGGGAACTCTTGAGGATGTCTCCCACCTTTAGGGAGGGGACTCCCATAGCCTCGTCAGAAGACAGGGGAATTTCTTGGTCCTCAAGTTCGAGCTCTAGTGAGTCTTCCTGTTAGGTTCTTGACATAATTTTTATACTTACAAAAATGTGTATGACTTTTTTCTTTCTCGGCTTGAATAATGTACCTCGTGCTTTTCAGGTGACATGGAGTCAGATTTGGACAACCTCTTGGGACAACCCCGTGGAACCAAATGAGGTCGTGTAACCTAGAAGAAAGTGGTCGCCTCAAAGTCAACCAAGATCACTAAGGGCTCCTCATCATTGAAGCCCACCTCTTCTAAGCCCAAGGCCCAGGCTTCGGATTCCATCACTACACCAAATACCCCTTTTCATAACATATGAATATAATAGTATTGAAAAAGTATTATGATACATCAAATAATAAAATAATAGGTGGGGAAAAAATTGGCGGTACCAAAATTTTGGAGCCCACGTATTCGTAAAGTTATCTTCTACTTTTATTTTTTTATTTTCCACAACTTTTTTATTTCCAAACCTCTAAACAATTTTCTATCGCCTACCATCATCGACTGTGTTTCCAAGGAAAAAATTGTTCGACTCATACGATCATCGACCGTGTTTGATAGGTCTAGAATCTTAATCAGAAATTTATTCCTATCTTTCTGCCTTAATGAATAATTTTTCTATTTTAACGTTGCAAACTTATTGGTAGGAAAACCTTCTTTTACAAAGAAACAAGTAGATCTTTTCTTTCCTCCAGATTTTGCAGATGATTTCCCCATTGCAATGCAGGTAGTGAGATTCTTATATTTGTGGTTTTACCCATGAGATTCAGCACCATGAATATTAATTATTTTAATGCTCAATATTCCAGTTATCACACAACTATAGTTTGATCTACGTAATCACCATGCTCGGGCTGCTATTCGTATACGACTTGGAGACGACTACTGCAGTTTACAGAAATAGAATCAGTCCAGATCCAATTTTCCTAACATCGGAGGATTCGTCACTAGGGGGATTTTACGTAATTATCAGGGGGGGCAAGTGTTATTGGCTACTGTTAGTGAACAAACAATTGTGCCTTTCGTTAGTGGGCAGGCATGTATCACAAATTGGTTTATCCTTATGGTTAGTAGATTATGATAAATATTTGGAATTTAAATTTTATATCTTGACTTTTTGCAGTTGAACAATTTGGAGCTTGCTGTCAATATAGAGGAAAGAGGAAATCTTCCCGGTGCTTAGAATCTAGTGGGTTTTTGTTTCTAATAAATCTTTAACTTGACTGATGATTACTGAGTGGGCTGTACAAAAAATATATCACAATAAATCTAGTCCATTTATGAGAAATGAATCCATTCACGCAGTATTTAAGTGAAAGATGCTAAACACAAACTAATCAAAATTATGCCACATCACTTAGGGCTGGATCTTACTCAGCCTGTTCTTACATGACATGATCAAGTCTAATCATAGCCATAGGAACAAAGATAAATCATGATTAGTCTGCATATAGCTATTTTATACATCCTTTTTTTGGTTCATCACAAATTAATATTCTGTGAATGATTTCAGGTTGTCCAGCGATTCCAAGTACTGTTTGCGCAAATGAAGTATAAAGAAGCTGCTGAACTTGCTGCTGAGTCTCACCAAGGAATTCTTCGTACTCCTAATACAGTTGCTGAATTTCAGGTTTTTGCACTTTGCTTTTGTTGTCATGTTGGTGCCAAGTTATTCTGTAACTTGTTACTATGTAAATTTAAATTAATTCTCAAATTTAGTTTGTGTAGACTGCAGAATAGACAAACTCTTTGTCAATGATATAGAACGTGGCATTCCATATTGTGGCAGTTTGTTACTATGGGATGCCTGTCAAAATGGCTATTTCCCCTTGTTTAGAGGGTTGGGGGTTGGAGACCAATTTCAAATTGTTGTTTCTATAATTTTTTAAACAATTGGAAAGTTATGAACCTAATTGAGATAAAAGTACCAGCTAATTACTTGGAAAAAGATAAAGTATAAGGCTGCTCGAAAAGAATTGGAATTGGATATTATTGGATTTAACAACAGATACAAGTTCACACATCCTTTTATGGCGAACAGTACTTTTAAGTTATGTTGAACCTTTATGATTAGTAATTAATTTTTATTCTTATTGTTGCAGAGTGTTCTTGTACAAACTGGCAAACACCACCCCTTTTACAGTATTTTGGTACTCTCTTGACCAGAGGAGCTAGGACAAGAAGAATTTGTTGGAAAATTGGCTAGGAGAAGAAAAATTAGAATGCAGTGAGGAGCTAGGAGATCTTGTGAAGGTTAGCGTTATTGAATTTGTTAATTACACAGTCATGTGCTTCTTTTCTCTTGGCAATAATTTAGTTGTTTACCTCAAATAATGTCTGTGTCATGTTGTTTATAGTATGTTTGATGCTGATTCTCTGATCATGTCTCACTGTAGACCACAAAACATTGGGACCTTCTCTATTCTGCTCATGGTGGTGGACTAGACAGAAATTGTTATCTATTCTCTTGGTCAGGTGAGGCGAGTTCAGTCAAAATTATTTACAAATTCTATATTATATCTTGATTACTTTCCATTTGGATCAAATGTAATTCGGTATATCTTAGTTTCTTTTTAATTATTTAATTATTTAAGTTTCTTCCTCCAGTAATGTATGTGAGATTCTAAATGGTCTAGTTTTGGTTATCTGAAAATCTCATCTTCTCAAGCTTCGGTTTTTTTTTTTAATTCATTTTGGTATCTTAGTAGTGATTTTATTTTTGCTATGTTTTTTGGAATCTGAAAAGAAAGTGCATATGAAAATGTTGCATACCAAGCGTTTGATGATAATTCTCAAAGAATCTAAATTAGTTTTTGGATTTAGGATTTGATTTTAAATTGGTAAGTACCGTTATTATATTTTCAACTTTGGGCACTCATTACTTTTCTGGTTGAATTTTCATCCCATTTTTCTGGGCCATATCTGTATTCGGTACAGAGTTCTAAACCACAATAGAACTAAAATTATCTAGAACATTCATGTTCTTGGTTTTTGTTTCTCAGGCAAGTAAAAAAGCCTTGGATCCAGTTGCTCCAGTTTATAAGTACCGCCTTGTATCAGTATCTAACATATTAACTTCAACATGCCAAAATGAGGTTAGCTATCTCCATTTTCAGCGTTCAAGTCTAGCTGATATGAGACGCGTGGTTGCAAAGTCTTTCAATTGTAAGCTTATTTTATATTTATACTATTGATACATTCAAGTAACTACCCCGTTTTTTTTGCAGGCCTTCAAATATGTCAGTTTTCCTATTCAGATACATGTTATGGTAAGATATATTATACAGTTTATTATTTTGATCACCATTTAGTATATGTTTGTTGCTTAAAAAGCCAACCTTGTATCTGGCTATGTAGTTAAGAAGAGCTATTTTGGGTTACAATTCCAGTGATCTTATTTTGAATATGTTTTAGATGTATTACACATTCTGTTTTTGAATATCAACTTTTACATCTCTTAATAAATTAATAATTCTTTGGTTGTTGCTAAATCTTGTGGCTATTATAGTTTGAGCCAAAGAATTCTTAAGTAGCTTTGGATTTATGTTATATACACAGGAAGTATGCAAGTATATGTTTATAGGTTGGCTAATCTTCCATTCTTTTATATGTAGAAGAAATACAAGGGACAAGACTACTTTTTTGCTTTTCTAGTAACAGTGGGATGTTCGATTTTTATTTTATATCCGGTAATGACTACAACCTTAGTCTCAGATCAAGGTCTGGTTTTATTACTTGAACCAAGCAGATGCATGTGAATTGTTTTTTATGTTGACATTATGTTAGCATGCAACTATTTTGACGAATGAATCGTACATGTAATACCTTCTTCTCAAATTAACCTTTGTTAGAACATAGAACAACAAATCTTAACACAAACCGGATAGTCTTAATACATCTGCTCTTTCAATGGATGCTGCTTGGACCATTGAATGATACTAATTTTATCGTACTTTTGATTGCGTCTACAGGATCTGACATAAGTCCATATGGTAAAGGAAGGGAGAATACTGTTTGGGGCGTTTCTCTAATGATGGGTTATCTCGGGTATTAGTTGGAAACTCATTTATTTTATTATTTGATTGAAAGTAGTTTCTACTAGCTGTTGTAATTTTCCTTCTTAACATTCATTTATTTGTGAGCTTTTGTAGTTCCAGAGGGTGTTGTACTGACTGCATTCTAATTTCATTCACATGAGTCTATGACCATTTGTACATACTTTTCCCCTTTGAAATAGCTATAACTATTCATTTTCATTTAGAACTTGACCTTTTGCATGTTCCAAAAGAGACATTTTAGGGGAAGGCCATCCATTTAGTTTTATACTCAAAAGTGTGTCTATAGGTTTGATGGCTTCACAAGCACATTCCAAGATAAACAATTCAAAGGCTATGACATGGAGATTCATAATCAAATTTTCTACACAACAATGTGTTCTTGTGTTCTCAGCTTGACTGGTAAGATCCTTATTGCCTTTTCAATTATTTTAAGGCATTTACTCGACATAGTAATTAAATCTCGACGTAAAGGAAGAACATATTTGTTATATTTGAAGTACTGAAATTGGTTACAAATCCTTCTTCTAATAATTACGGTTGTCTTTTTTATTGACCCTTGATCACTACTGAACTGAGCTTTGTGGTTGGGGAGTAGGGGGTTGAGAAGTTTGTTTGAAATCTCCCTTGACTCTCTCACAAACATACTTTTCATATACATACCAGCACTCCTTTTACATTTTTGTTTTTAATTTCTCCACATTTCACTTCGGTAATGGCTCATCTTTATGTTACTCTTCAGGTCTAATTTTACAGGGCCATTTCCTGTTGTCAATAGAATATGTCTCACACCATAATGATTGTTTCCTTGACATTGTGTTGCTGTCAACTGTGAGTGATCATTAGTTCATTTAGCTCATTAACTAACATCCTTAAAATAAATATTCAACTGTGAGTGTCCCTATTAAAGTTTTTGTGAAATCTTCTTTGTTTTATATCTACTAGGAATCAACCAAAAATAAAAACATAGTAGCCTTTGATTTGTCCACACATTTTTTTTTCCTTATTCGTGTGGTTAATATAAGTTGCCCATTAGAGTTTATCATAATTATATATGGTGGGATCTTATTTTGATGAGCATATAAAAGTTGCACGAAAAAGACACTCCTATATTTTGTTTTCACAAATAAATAATTTTCGTTTTTTTTTTTGTGTTCAATTATATTATATTATGTTGACATAATAATTTAGATTTATCTATCTTCAAATATCATTTCTAGCTAATTCTTCAAATTCTGACTCTTTTATTCCATTAGTCCTTAACCATCACTTCCTTTTTTAGTGATTATAGCTTATCAATATATATTTATATTGATAAGAAATGCATTTTATTTACTCTTACAACTGTAAATCAATAGTTAAATTGATATATGATTATTAATTATTCTAGTGTTCACAACATTTAGTCATGGCAGAACTTCTTTTTATCTAACATGGTTCGATAGTTGCTAGGATAACAAAGAACATTAGCTCTTTCAAGGCTGGGGACAAAATCCAAAACTTATAGATATCTACATATAAATAAATCTATGAAACTCCTTAGTTAGGTATTAAGTTTGGACCCAAAATCCAACATGTATTCACTAATGATAATATTTTAACATGTAACAAATAAAACTGTTTTTCTTTTTTTCAAAATAAAGGTAGGGTTAAAAGCATTAGATACTTTAACTTGTTTATTTACATATAAGATAACATTACATATAAGAAGAAAAACCTTTATTCCAGCTATATTCATTTGTAAGCAAGACTTTCCTATTTGGTCTGAAAGGTCCATTTTCAGAGAATTCTCCTACTCCAAGAGAAGAACAACCAGGGCCTGTAAAAAAAAAAGAAAGAGATATGACTTTGAATTTAGTCTGAATTGAACAACAAATCCAATGTGAAGCTAACAAACAAACCTCCATTTAACCAAAGAAACACCACAAGATTATTGAAATAGGTTCAGTAATAGTAACAGTAGTTAAAATAGGTTCATATTGTCACATTTAACGCAATTTAAGTCTTACTCATCAAATGATTATGGCTTATACAAATGAACTAAATACACTCAAGCAGTGCTATATATATGTGTCCATTCCTTAATGATCACTTAATCTCCTTTATTTTCAAGTAATATTTGTCAAATGAGACATAATGAAAATTAAAATTACTTTGCACTAATTAATAATTTTGATTTCAAAACTAATCTAAGATGGAAACAACCTCAGTTAGACTTTTAGGGAAGCTACCCATTTCAGTCATGATCTCCATCTCATTGTAGCCTTCAAGAAGTCTTTCTTGCAGTTTACAATATTCTGCAACTTTGTATTGTTTCGCTAAATATATACAAAATAAATGAATGAATAAATTGTGTACAAATTTCTTTAATAGTTCTTAAAATCATATAAATGTTATTATGTTCTTTGTGTTCAACATCACATGATGTGTTTATATGTGGATAAATTTTAAAATGACTCTTTTTTATTATAATTTAATACGTAATATTGGATTCTATCAACTGACATTTCATGTGATGTTCAGTTATGTAAAGTCCTTTGGTCCCTCCTTCTCATGCATTAGCATTTCTCAAACTCTCTTCTCTCACTCATCATCCCTTTAAAAGCCCCTTCATTCTCATCAACCTCTCTTCAAACCAAATAAAAAAACTCCCTATTCTTTCTTTCTTTCATTCTTTCTTTCTCTTCTTTTTCTCGAGAAACAAACAATCAGAAAACAAAACCATGGTTGTTCTGTCTCGGCCAGCATTAGACCATTTCTCCCATATCAAAACATATAAGCCTCCAGCCACTTACTTCAATGAAATTCCTGTGGTCGACCCTTGAAACATTTATTTGATTGTTGCATGGACCAAGTGGCAAGTGATTGAGCTCCTCAGTCAAACTTTCACTCATGCACCAAAATTAATAATTCATCAAAAACTTCACAATATTTACTATAATATAATGCATGCTTTTATAGCTCAATTTAACCACTCATCATTCTATGTATTCCAGCTGCCTTTAAACAGTTAAATGTACTAGTATTATAACATATACATATATATATATTTATATAAATCATTCCAACAAACAGTATATGTGTATTATATGCACAAGTGACTAATAATCCTATCATATTGGAGACATAAAAAATATAGTCAATTGTATTGATTTTCTTTCAGTTTAAGAATCTAACTTTCTGTTTAGGAAATTAATATATATTGAGAGAGAGAAACTATTTTTAATTAAAAACAAAATCGCAACGTAATTTTTGTGTGTTGTTTGAATTTTTTTTTACTTGGTATTGATAGATGGTTAGGTAACCTTTATATGGGCAATGGTGTCAGATTTTATCTAGATTTATGTATTATCTTCTTACAAATAAATTGTGTTTGCTTGAATTGGTTTGATTATATTGTTAGATATCTTGCCTGGGGTGTGAATAATGGTAATTTTCATGCCCCCAACCTTTGGGTTTGAATAATAAAACATTATACATATGAGTTGTGATTAGCTTTTTTATATCTATGCTTATGATATGTAGATGGATAATACTTGGATCCATCTTAACAGGTTAGGAAATAAAATTATATAGTTTAAGTTCAAGTTTATGTTTAAGTTTAAGTTTAAGTTTTGGTATTTTATTATTGAAGTATCCTTCAAAATTGTAGAGCTACAAAGGAATATGAGAGAAAAGCTAGGGAGTTTGTGAAGACTGCAGTAATGAATGCCGATTTTCCGAGTAAGATTCTTTGTCCATGCAACAAATGTCAGAATCTAAGACATCAACTTTCGGATGAAGTTGTAGAACATAAACTTTCGTCCTAACTATGTGATGCTTACCATACGAGAAGTTGTTGGTTCAACAGTTGCATGGCCTTCTCAAAAGGTTTTTCTACGAGGTTTTTATTTGGTTATTTGATTATATAATGCTCGTTCAACATTAATCGATATGCAATCCAGGATTATGATAGAATTATTGACAATTTTAGATGAATGATATGATATGTCATGACCTCATTAGTTTTTCTTTTATGTTTTATTTACCAGATTCAACAAGTCAAGTGCAATAGAAAATCTGATTTGGAAGGCTTTGGTGTGCTGACATTAGGAAGATCATGAATTCCTACCTTTACTTTTGAATATGCAATTGTTTAAGACTTTTTTGTTGACTACTGTGAGAATGTTTTGTTTATGTTAATTAGACAGTGTTGAATATCTTAAGACTCTTGGATTATTTTTTAGATAATCTTGAATGTATTTTGACACAATTATTTGGTTATATGTGTTATGAAACATATAATTGATACTCAGAAATATATTTGTACAATGTTAAGGGTGTCTTAAGTATATTAAATGAAGCGAGTTTGAATTGAAGAAATAAAAAATAATTATAATGTACAGGTTTATTAATAATAATTCAAGCTTATCCAAATATTAGAATAATACAAAAAATGTGTTATTGTATCTTTTACAATAACACTGGTTTATAAGCATAAAATTATGTTATGCAAACTATTTTCTATAATGCAGAAAGTGTGTTACTATAAAGTGCATTATAACACTACTTTATAAGTACAAAAAAGTGTTATATAATCTACTTATAAATAGCATAATGAAATACTCATCTAACTATTAAAATAACACAACAAAAGTGTTATCGTAGGCTATACCATAACACATGGCTATAACTATGGAAAAGTGTTATGCAAAGTGCTCCGACCTACTATAACACCGCTTTCCTTAACAAATCAAAAAGTGTTATGGTATATATTTGATAATACTTTTTCGGTCTTATTGAAAGTATTTTTTCTTGTAGTGCATCGACGTGGTTTCTAACAAAGCCCTCATGGCCTCAACAGTTTCCACCACAGAACCTCAAGAGACCATGCTACCTCCCCAACCTGCTGGATACAAAGGCAAACAAGTCATGCCTCATTCGACTCTCAAGCCTACGGGTGCCCTAACCGTGGTCCAAAAGTTTGTGGTGTCATCCCACGTGCAAGAGTACACTCTGGAAAACATTGCTGGAACTCTGGGAGCTAAACTTTCTTTGGACCTATTATCCCAAACAAGCCAGTCCTATAGCAACCTCGATGCCAATGTGTGGTGGTTTTTGAGTGGGGACAATCCCACACACCCCACTGACTAGACAACGGAGCTCGGGGTATTGGTAAGTCTATTCCCAATGACTTCTAATTTCATTGGTCATCTATTTAATTTCTAATTCTTGTAAACTCGTTTTTTTCAGGCCCTTCTTGATGTCCTTCACCAGAGTTCGATATTTTCCTCGAAGATGGCAGCGGGGGAAAACCTTATTTACGAAACAACCAGGCTCGCATCCGAGATGAGGATGGTCTAAAGGAGGCCAAGGGATCTCAGGTCAAAGGTAAGGAGGCCTGAACCGAGGCTGAGGATCCCCTCAAGCTTCTTCAAGCTAAACTTGGTTCCACTTTGGCTACTGCCAACAACCTAAAGGTGGAACTCAACACCAAGACAGAGGATTTCGACGCTGCCAGGGCAAAGATCGATTGTCTGAAGGAAGAGGCATGTGCTACCAAGGCCGAGGCTGAACCCCTGAAGGAGGAGAAAGATTCTACCTTCGGAATTCTTGAAGACGAGAAAAAGCGCCTCACAGAGGCGTTCAAGACCAAGATGAATTGGGCTACGGACCGAGCTATGTACAAGATATGGTTTCTGAACCCCAACATAGACACTCTGTTCCTTCAGGAGAAAGAAGAGGATTTCATCTCCAAATGGAAGGCTTGGTTGGCTGAGGAGGAGGTCACAGCCACTACCCAGAATGGCGGGAACGGGGATGACAAAGAGGTCGAGTTTGGTTAAGTCGACCAACACTGAGTTGTCTCGAATAGGGTTGTGTCCCTTATAATTTTTGTAACTATATATTTTTTGTGCCCTTGTTGCAAAGACATTTTACAACTTGAGTCTAAGATATTTTGATTATCTTATTAATTTTAATATTTTAATAGTAGCTTTTATGCTTTCAATGTTCTAACTTGAAACCTTTATACCCTTAGCTTTTTTCCTTAATATTATACATCATATTTCTTAGTCGAAATATTTCGAGCATGTTATTATTAAGGACATGCTTTTATACATGTTTATTCGTACAAATATACGTTGGGTTTAAGTTCGAGCTTCAATCCATTCATGCATAGTTTATTTGAAATGCCCATGTTCGACTTCGTTGTTGTCAAGGTCGAAAATTTCTTTTACTGTGTATTATAAAATTCTCAAATGGTATGTAACCTCGTTATTCTAGTTATATTTTATTTTTCCAGTTAGTTTTCCTCATCCTCGAGTATGACCCCGAGGTTGCGAGGTCGAAACTCGTTTGAAAAAAATTCCAGCCCTATTCTCGACTTATGTTTTTCAGTTGGTTTATCAAGAAATCCAACTTTTGACTATGTCAATTCGGTTTTGTTGGTTTTTTCCGAACTTGTTTAATTCGTGGTTGGTTAATGATCCATACACTTATTGCTTTCTTTATGATTGGTTAACAATCCAAACATTGTTATTAGAGTTAACTTTTATTTATGTTATATTTTTTCGAGCTTATTGTATGATTGTATACCACTTATGCCCCCTTAATATCCTATGATTGTGTTCTTAGGTTATTGAATTTGAGGGCTTGCAAAAAATTATAACGATAAAAATACAACATTTGAATGAAATTCATTACTTTATTGACAAAAAGCAAAGATCAAATACAAACTTGGTTAAAACTAATAAACATCACTCCTACATTATTGATAATAAGGTCGTAGATGCTGACCGTTCCAAGCTCGCGGAACCAATCCTCCATTTAGCCTTGGTAGTTTATAAATGGCAAGTCGAATGATGGACTCAATCTGGTAGCCCCCCCCCCCAATTATGCCCGATGTAAAGAATGCCCTAGACTAGTGCTTAATAAAACGTTCACATATTCATTGGTTCATAAAAGAAAACCACTTATTATAAAAGTCTCAGTGGGGACTTGATTAAAAAAATGCAAGTTGGGCCCAATAGTTTTATGCAAAGTTCTAAAGAAAACAAATCCAATAATTAAGTCCCACTAATAATTTAGAAAATCTCTTAAAACATAACATAATTAAAATTGCATCTTAAAGTGATCATTTTTCTGTCCATAGGATGCCCCACGCCATACACCCCACGACAATAGAACTCCTCACGTCACCACGCGTGCCACAAAGACACCTATTTGCTACCTGGAAGGGAAAGTAAGGGGGTGAGCTAAAAGCCCAGTAAGGAAGTACAAACAATAAGCAAGTAAGGATACAACAAATACAAACACTATCGTTCATCTTAAACATCATGGCATCATCATATCATAACATTATCGTAACATAAACCTCATAGCATATCATAGCATTATCGTAACATAACAACATAGCATATCATAATATTGTCCTAACATAACATCATAGCATATCATAACATTATCGTAACATAACATCATATCACATTCATACAAAATTCCTTGGGAACATGGCCCGCTAACTTGTCCATGTCACCCTTTGAGGTAAACAAGAGTCTCTGGTCCTTGAATAACCTCGGCGCGTCCGCCCTAGGAGTTACATCTTTATATCCTTAGTATCTCGGGTTACGTCTTTATATCCTTAGCAACCCATTTGATGTGTCGCGTTCATCATGCTAACATCCATTCATAAACATATCATATTCAAACAAGCCACATATCATCACATTATGGCATTCATGATTCATAACAATTCATTCATACAACAGTCTTACCATTCATAGCATAAAATCATCGAATCTATCTAACTTCCTTACCTCAGGTCCGAGCTAAGAAATTTCACAACTTCTCAATGAGCCTATACCCTAACCAAAACAACATTTCTTAGGTTCATAAAATTACTATTTTGCCCTTCCATACAACTCGTGTGCATGGGCCATGCACACATAATAAGAGTTACACATGACATGCAATTATTCTTAACTACTCATAAAGCCATACAAGAATAATGCTCCTTCACTACCAGAAAAAATGCTTTTAATAACACCAAAAATGTGTTATCAAAACATACCATAACACTTTTTGATGTGTTAAGACCGACTATGTTATCGTAGCTCAGGGTACTTTACATAACACTTTATCATTGTTATACAGATGTGTTATTATATTGTCAAGGATAACACACGTTCTTTGTTATTTTAATAAGTAGATAAGTGTTTAATTATATTATTTATAGTCGATTATATAACACATTTCAACACTTATAAATTTGTGTTATACTACACTTTAGTATAACACATTTTTTGTGTTATATAATGAAGTTTGCATTACATAATTCTTTACTTATAAAAAGTGTTATTGTAATAGATATTATAACACATTTTTCGTATTATTTTAATATTTAGATAACTTTAAATTCTCATTATATATTCATTTATATAACACTAATTTATTCTATTATATTTTTATTTTTTATTTATATAATTAAAATTAGCTTTCTAATATATACTAGCATCATCAAATGAACTTGATTTTCAAATAACAAGAAGTAAAAAGCATTCAACATGGTATTAACAATCCACAAATTAGTTTAAAACATTCAACACTGTCATCAACAACAAAATGTTCTTTAAATATTCAACATATTGAAAAGTTACTACTTTCAGCACAAAATATTGAAGAGTTTAATTTTTTACATAATAACACGTCAAAATTTGAGTAGTTTCACACTCCTACAGTACTATTTGATAGGAAAAAAACATGCAATTGAAGTTGCTTCATTGTACCAGCCGCAATGATCTGATCTTCACTTCCAATTCTAGCAAAACCAACACACTCCGTGTCTTCATTGCAGACTGCAACGCAACATAATACAACAACATTCAATGTTAAATTGATAAACTATGTCTGATTTAGTTCTTTGAAATTCAAAGTTAAGACATGAGTGAGTTATAGAGTAATAGTAGTAGTTATCATTACCAGATTCTACTTTTTCTTGCACAACTTCCAGGAACTGCTCAATGGCAGTCTTTATTGTCATGTACCCAGGTGGTTCATACTGCTTCTTCCCTCTAAAATTAAACATGAAATATAGAGAAAAACTCAGAACATGCATGCATTAATTTAAAGAGCATTAATTTAAAGATCCAATCCTAGGAAGCCACAAACAGAGAAAAACTCAGAACCTGCATGCATAGGAAGATCATGAAATTTCTAGGAAGTACGAAGCATAAATGTAGAAAGACAGCTCTGACGTACTGACCTGTTGAAAAAAATAAAAGTGTTACTCTATTATCAACACATAAAAAGCATAGAACAACAAAATTCAATTGCTACTGCAAAAGCAGAAAACATAGAAACAAATGATCAAAACTCCAGACAAGAGAACTGCATGTACCATTAAACACCATTCTACATATAAAGAGCAGGTTAATTGCTAAGGCAATTGCTGAACCAGCTGTAACATACACAGCACAAAGTTCGTACACACAAAGAAGAGCAACAACTAAAAGTAAAAGAACAACAACAACTCTTGTAGAAGTAAAATTCAGTGAAATGTGAGTGAAACTTTCTGAAGTCAGGTGGCCAGACATAAAAATAATATAATTCATCAAAAGCTTCATCACAATAATGTAACAGAGCTTTAACAAGGCCAATTAACCATTTAATATAATTTCCACTTGAATGGACCCACTATAGTTTCTTATTGTTACTAAAATCACTCCCATAAAGAAATAATATAAATCATGAAAAACAAAAAGAACAAAGAACATAGAGAGAAACTAATTTCAGAGGAAAAATAAAACAAATAAGGTCATTAAATACAAGAATTGAAACTTATCACATTTGAGAGTAAAGGAAACCAGGAAACCAGACCTATGTAACTCAGGAGAAAAAGAAAGGGAAAGGACAATTCATACTAACTAATTTATCACCCTATATTCCATAAGAAGAACCAATATGATGAAACAATTCATACAGTTTGTACTAACTTCTATCCCCATTTATTTCTTCTTTAAAGACCTAGCAAGTTTAATTCCTTTCTGTAAAGTTCAATACAAACATAGCATTGATGTGTAAATAGCTTTGGCAAAATTCTCTCTGTGACAGGTAACCAACAAGGCACCAAGTATGGCATCCAAATTAACAAGTAGAATGTGAATATGGTTGTTAGAGGTCCTTTATGAAGCCCATGCTATTCCTCTTATTCTCCCAAAGTTTCTCTTTCTTTCTAAGTTGGAAGTGGGAAATGTGTTTAGAGTTAGGTTTTGGGAAGTTTAATGGAGGGGCTTTTCTCTTTTTAAAATCTCTTTCCCTGTTATTTTCTTATCTTGGGGTGATAATATTTCTAAACTTTCTATGTAACACTACTGAGTTTTGCTTTTGCTGGTATTTTCTTATCTTGGGGTGATAATATTACTTTTGCTATTGCTGTCAAATACCATGAGTATCACATAAACAACCAAGTAAAGTGAACAACAAACTAAACTAAAGCAAAGACAACAATAAGAAAGTTATATATGCAACTAGCTACACAGAGAACAAAGGACAAAAGATACAATAAGAAAGTGGAGATAAAAAGGCTAATAAAAGCAAAAGACAGATTCAAGCCTAAATTTCAAGCCTTATCATATTAAACCATTCACAACCCCTTTATGAAAGTTTATAGTCCCTAAACATAGATTAAAACTAACTTGTGAAGGTGAAAGAAATAACAAGAATGCATATTCTTCATCTTGATTATGTATTATACAGGTAGGGCAAGGAAGACACGTATATAATTTATATATCTTACACCTCTATTGCTACATAAATGGCTACTAACGGTAATGCATAGAGGCAGAGGTACATGATTAGAGTGGGCAGAAGGGATCATACATCATCTTGATCATCTATACACACCCCATAAAAAAAGCTGATTAAAAAAAAGCTATAATAATAACTCAATTTACTCATATGTCTCACTGAAGCATTCCATCAAACAGTTATTATGCATAGGTTAAGCAAAGCTTAGTTTTATATAATAAAACCAGTTTAAGCAGTCAAACAAAACTAAACTTACAGATAAATTGACTAAAACATCAATTAACAAAAATACACTCTATACATACGAGTTTAGCCTACATCACTGCGTTCTTTGACCGAACTTCGGTGGAGCTCCACCTTTCTGGGGCAAGATATTCACAACCTGCAAAAGAGAAGTTCAAAGTTAGCAAAATTACTAGTGGTATCAATCTGCATTTTTGCCAAACTTTACAATATTATTCACTAATCAACTGAAGTCAAATAAGTACAGACCTTCAAGTCACTGAATGTATTAGTAGCAGAGAAGTTCACAAAAATCGGGAAAAATACAGATGAGTATGAGTATGTTGGGGGAACAACAAACTCCATTGATCCACTGCAAACAATTCATCATACAAGATAACTATCACTTAAATTGAAATCAAATAAATTATTAAGTTTCAAAAGGAAAACAACAGTAAGAATTTCAGACCTTCGGTTCGAGTTGTCAATAAGTAGAATGGACCACTCCAACACAGAATTCCTTGGGTCAAACCTGTAACCAATAAAAAAAGCAAATTGATACGGAACTCGAATAAATATAGTGCAACTCATAAACAATGCAAATGGATACTGACCTTGAACATCATAGAGCTAGTAAAGTTCAACAAAAATGCCAGTCATGATCTGATAAATATCTTAAAATTTCATTGACAATGTATGATACCTCAATATGTGCTACTGACACGTCATTGAGAAAAAAGAGGACCCTAGAACATGGTTTGCTATTTTGTGTAAATAACAGTAATACTAATGTAATGGTTTTTTTATGATGCTATATAAAATGTTGATAGAAACTCAAACTAAAAAAAAGAAGAGAAAAACATATAATAGAACAAAAACAATAACCATAAAACAAAGACAATCAGATAAATAACCAAGAAACCAAACCCCAAAAAAGAACCCTTGGATCGAATATTGTGGTTCAGCTACCACAATTCCACACATAACAAATGTACAAATTACATTAGTAAAAAAACAGAAAATTATGCAGAACATAAAAGGAGAAATCAAGGGTTTGCTACATAATAGAAAGTTAAAGTACAATGCAATATAGTAGTTGTGGCAACCATGAGCAATTGTTATATGTTATTTAATATACGTCATAGATAAATAGATAAACAAGAAAATATATATAAATATAACCCATTAATTTTTGGAGTTGATATAACTTATATTTTCAAAGCTATCTTTGAAAGAAATGTGAATCTGGGTCACTAATGCAAAACAATAATACAACTAACAACCCAAATAAAATGAACAAGAAAGAAACATGACTCAATCCAAACAAACCATGATATCATATATGGCATGGGGAAGAATATACATAACCCTATAAAAGACACTACAACCAATTCAATAAACCCAAATTTGAGACTAAGGGGAATGGCAAAGAAGATGCAGAAAGGTCATGTAAAATCCTGCTATAGAACTAGTGAAGTTCTCTTATTTTTTGAAATTAGTACTCAATATAAGGCAAGCATCTATAATCAAATATTAAAACTGAACACAATAAATGAGGGAAAATATGGTCTAATATATGACAAGCACTTTCAACTTGCAAGCATCTTAAATCTAGGCTCCCTTGGCAATATATAAGAATAAAAATATAATAGAAACATTAGGCCAAATGTGGAGTAGAAAAAACAAGAAAAGATAAATAATTGAAGTACATGAGCAAAAGATATAGAATGGTGAAGTGAGAAAGCAAATATAAATTACAGAAGTCAATACAAAAACAATATTATATGACTTAATATAAAAGGAACAAGAGTTCCAATTGGCCACCGACTTTATTAGTTAAAGAAAATTAAAAAATTAATTGTCCTTATAGAAAACTATGGTCTACAATACTCACTGTTCTACCAAGAATAAATGCAGCTGTAGCACCAATTGTTGCACTAATAGAATCAGCAACGAACCCCAAAGGAAACCCAAATAGATAACCTCCACCAAGCTGTAAGAGAAAATAAATAGCACAAATAAAGCATTGATAAAAATAAAAATAAAATAATACTAACAGATACACTTTCACACTTAAACCAAATAAGTTGACTAGACAGACTTTATTCATTCAGAGTTCTATTTTTTTTTTGGAGGGGGGAGGATCACTGAACAGACAATTACATACTTTATTAAACAGACTATAAAGGTCCAAAATAATGTCATTGTTTTAGCTCTGCAATAAGAATAAGTGACTTTAACTTACTATAAATATTGACTTGTTCTACTTGCCCCACCTTTGCCCTCAACTCTCTGACATGGGAATATTGTTTTCTCAATAGATCCCCTTTTAGTAATACAACCAAAATTGTATAAAATTTAGCTAATCTAATTTTCAAATAATAGAATTGAAGACACTATATATATGACAATTATTAGGCACTAGACAAGGAAACGTGAAATGGGGTAAGAGGTTATCTTAAATACCTTTGATCATACTTGGCATGTAATACATAATTAGCTATTATATCTTATGAGGCACAATCTGTATTAGATATATTATATACTTCTCTGCAATATAATCCATTACATACTAAGTAATAATAACGCAAACATCTCCACCCAATCAATATCATCAATATCAGATTTCACATCAAAAAATTCAATAAAATGTATCAGCCATTCAATATTGTTGCTATTAGTCTCACATACCATCAATCCAAGTTCTGAAGTAGTGTTAGAAACATGCTCACCAAACTTAGTGTTTGTAGCAGCTACACAAATTTTGACTTTGATAAGATGTTCTTAAAGCCGAAAAGAAAAAGAAAAGCAATGTCAATCAACTTATAAGATAATGACAACATTCAATATATATACATAATATCCATATGTATACTATATTGCTACTATCGTCAAATGACAATAAATATAACAAAAACACAATTATATGATTCAAATACAACAAGATAAGAGAACTGCATGCATTGTAGTGATTCTTCCTCATTTAGAGCTAATTTCTGCACTAAAGGTTTCAATTTATTTGATGAAGACCAGAGAAAGAACAGTCTTTACAGCACAAAAGCTACAAAAATTCAAGATCAGAAAAGTATTTGATTAAATTGCAATGCAATAAATCAAATTTGTTAATAATACCTCCAACTTAACTCTTTTATTTAGGAAAGAGAGCTGAGCAAAGCATCCATATATAGGACCTAGAATCTTAATCAACAAGAATGTGCAGATTTTTTTTATAATCAAAGACCAAAACAGAGTGTAAGTGGCACCAAGCAGATGAGATAACATATATACACAGAGAGCACTAGCACAATTTTGACTAATTATATATAAATGTATCTTGCATTATACACAAAACCATGTGCTAAAGTTCCTAAGCCTAACGAGTATACACCAAAAATGAGTATTAGTTGACTTGGAATAATTACCAACCAAACTAAAAGAAAACACAAAGAAGAAGAAAACAATGGATATGCAAATATGCATTGATCTTCAAGGACAAGATTATAAATGTCGACACTGAGAGTTCTAAGTAGAAAACTACGCATTGTGCACATCTCTCTCTCGATAAATATATACATTTATACATATGTATATTGTAAGAAATGAGAACTTTAATAAACTAATGAATGTGAATAGTTATATAAACCAATATAAAAAAAAAGTAAAATCTATAAAGAGGAGAAATTTGGTGTAGGCATAGAGACGGATAAGAATTTTTCTGTATGTGTTCTCTTGTACAGATATAAAGAAGAGCTCAAGAATTATCATTAAAAGACAAATGAATTTCTTATAAATACTGTCAGCCTTGAGAAATCTACATTGGAAACGGCGAATGTTTTATAAAATCATTACACAGAAAAAACTTGCTTAGCAAAACAATACTGCCATGGAAGTGATAAAATCTGACATAAACACACAAACTAATGAATAAAAATTAGAAAGCAGCTTCGGGAAAATGACCAAGTTAAACTGGAGAAATTACACCTTGGAAATACCAGAGGGCGGTTGAAGAGATTATGCATGTTAGTATAGCACTCGAAAGAAAATGAATATACTTTAAATCCTCACCAGTATCCTCTTCAGGTGGAGCTCTGTTGCTATCCTCAAATAAAGATCCCTTCCTAGCGAATTATGGTAGGTAACAAATGGTCTTGTTTCTGCTCCACCAGCTGCTCCCTAGTTGATTAAGTCAATTAAAAACCAACCTTCAAATAGAAAAAATACTAATGTATGTAAATTAAGGCACCAAAAATTGTCATATACAGAAAAAGTAAAAACTATTCCTGGAAATGAATACAGTTAATCAAAATTTATAAAATATGAACCAAAAGAATTCCCAGCTAAGTAATTCAACAGTTCAACCTCCAGTCATCTTTACAATAAACTAGACATTATCTTTTTTAAAAATTCTAGAATAGGGTATTCTATAAGTTGTATCTTGGCCATGAACAAAAGCTAAGCAATTGAACAAGCATCACCAGAAGTAACAGTAATCTTACATAAGAACTCAGCCAAACTATAAAGTCAAATTCCATTATAGAAATGCTAAATCTTGATATGAACCATATGACCATAAAATGGTTGGAAAATCCACAAACCTGTAGAACTGGAGTTTCAACTTCGAGAAATCCAAAAGATTCAACTGTCTTGCGTAACTCTGATACAATCTAATCCACCAAAAAGAAAAAATAGCAAAACATCTTGAATGTATAAACAGCAAGATGCCTCAACCACTCTGTCTAGGGAATAATATTGAATTTATATATGTATACTTCAAAATGCCCAAACTAGAAACAACTTGGTATACCATCCTTCTTTTGCTCAAGTTTTCAACAACTCCATAATTGCTAAATACATTCAACCATCATAAGCACTCTAATATTTAGAGCAAATTTGTTCAAAAGAAAGATAAAATATCCATAACTTGCATAAATAAATTATCTCCTTAAGTGTTAGTGCTGTTAAGGAACTTAATATATAAATTATAACCATGTAACCTTTTTTTAAGAAAAAAAATAAAATCTAATTAACCGTGCTTCAACTAAGGAAAGGTCATTTAATGCTATTTTTGTCTATTCAAATACTTCATGAGAAGCGAAGTACACTTGAAGCAATCATGTAAGATAGTTCTAAGGTCCTCAAGTTAATAAAAATACTATTTCTGGAAAGAACATATACTTTAAATAACTAAAAGGTCTTTAATTACTCCTCAGCCTAACTTACCTTTGCTCTCTTCCGAAATACATCAACTACTTCAGGATTGGAAATCATATCAATGTACCTTTAAAAGAAAAGTAAAGTTCAGTTACAACCAAGTATACCCCAAAAAATATATATTTTATTTAAAAATCCATTTAGACAAGTCTTTTGCAAGAACCACTGCAATGAATTGTGGGCTATCATCATCCAGTAGAAAACAATTTGTTATTTCCCATAAGAGACACTCTCACTCAAACTGTTAAAAAGAAACAGAAAACTCAACTTACCGCTGCTGGTAACACTTATCCACATGAGTTAGACCATGATATTTGTCTGGCAAGGGCAGTAGAGATTTTGTAAGAATTGCAAAAGAGTTCACATAGACAGAAAGCTCCCCTAAAGAAACAAAGATATAAGTTCAATTAGTTTCTCACCTCAAAGGGAAATCACAAAAAAAGTAAGAAGCCAGTAAAAGCCAATGGCATTTTTTATAAATGGCATTGGTTTATCTAAATAGCTTCCAATACAAATAGGGTAAGAATAGCTTCACCCAGAAGTACCTATAAATTCAACAATCACCACCTAATCGCAAATAGGTGCAAAAGATAATTTTTTTAGTACTTGCCTTTCTTAGTTCGCTTAATTGAGCCACTTGCACCAAGTATGTCACCAATATCAACAAGATTCTTAAGCTCGTCAAACTGATCACTTAAAAATCTCGCCTTTTCTCAATAAAGCTGTTTCAAACATTGAACAACTTGAGTGAGGATTCTTCCATAATAAATGTGAGCAAAGATTTATAGAAAGTTTCTGAAGAAACCATCCCTACCTGCAAAAATTTACAAACTTTGGAAAACACCCCATTTTTTTTTTTTAAAAAGGTAACTAACTTATATATTTTAGATCAAGCATCCCATAAAATAGATATGCTTTTAAGAACTAAACCACCAAATCACATCTTATTATTATATTTTTTCTTTATTATAAGTATCCATCTAACAAAGAGATGGCAAGATCATTGTAAGGACAGAAAGCTGAGGTGGGGATACCTAAATTGTCCCAGAATCATCTCTTAGAGTGAGAAATGCAAGCTTTCCAAATGCTCGACGAGAAAAAGAACATAAAAATATTGAGCGCATTTTCTCAGTAGCCAAACAAAGTTTTCCTTAATTGAAGTTGAAACAAACCTCCACTCAAGCCACTGGTCCGAGTTAGGCCGATATCGTAGGGACTGAACTCAACATCAAGACCAGAACGGACCTTGTCGGGAAGCTTAGAGACGAATTCGGTCTTGAGCGAGTTAATAGAGCATCCTCGACTGAGTCGGCGATTCCGACGACCGTTATCACTCGATCATTGGAATGGTCGGAGAGGCTCGGTCACTAGAATGGTCAGAGCACCTCATCGTCGCACGACCGTTATCACTCGGTCTCCGACTTCGCTCTTCCGGCGACTGAGAGGCTCCTTCCATTCATTGAGGCTCTTGTAGGAGGTTGCATTGGAAAGAGGTGGTGGTGTTCAAGGTTCGGTCTTTACCAATTTATTCAACAAGGTTTAAGAAAATTGATTCGAAGAAGAAAAGGAAGACGGTAACCCTAACTGGGTACAACTTGAGGGATGGTCAGAAGTATTTAGAAGTTTGGAAATAAAAAAGTAAAAAGTAGAAGACTTTACTAAGACGCGGGCACCAAAATTTTGTGCCGCCAATTTTTTTTCCCACCAATTGTTTTATTATTTGATGTATCATAATACTTTTTCAATACTATGATATATATATGTTATGGAAAGGGGTATTTGGTGTAGTGAATTTTACCTATTTTACATGCATAATCTTTCTATAAAAACCACATGGTTGAATAATAGACATAATTTTGGACGTAAAAGTGGATTTGCATGTAACATGCATATATGGGAATATTGCGTAATTGTGATGTTTTAAAAACGATAATTCTACATGTCTTACTTTTATCGTTTTAAAATTAATAGACTTATAACATGCTTTTTTTTTCTTAAAATTTATAGGTTTGATTAAATTTCTCAAAACATTATTTTATTTTATAAAATAATTTTATTTAGCTAAATAAAATATGTGACAATTTCATTTCTTATTCTCAAGTTACAAACAACTAACAAAAAGCTTGGAATTTAATTAAAATACCTATGATTAATATGTTTCTTTAGAAAAATCAAATTTAATACTGGTTAATTGTGTTGCATAAATGATGTGAGAAAAATATATTTTTAAGTGTGGGAAAATATATTTTATTTAAATTATTTAAGACTTAGTTTTATATAACATAAATCCATATGTGACAATAAAATAATCATTTTTAAACTTTTAAAACAAACTTTCAGCCACTATTTAATTTCTTTAATAAAAATCATAACTGATCAAAATATGCATTCATACCAAATTAAAATACCATTTTTAATATTACCATAATTTAGGGTATTAATTTTATTTCAAATACTCATCAACTTCATTTTATTGAAACATTCACATTTTTTACAAAAATTCCAGCAACCATTTTTATCTTTAAAAATCACCATATTCAATTTAAAACCTCACTTTTTCTAAAAATACAATAAAAATTCTGCAGGTATTTATTTGAGTAAAATATCATTTTATTGTGACCTAAAATACCGTTTTTAATTTCATAAAATTAACATAACATCAAGGACATTACTTATGCATGCAAATCATTTTTTTATCAAACTTTTACCCAATTATTTACAAAAATCAGGAAGCTTAATTTCTCATGAAATTCATCATTTATCTCAAAAATTTCACATAAAATCATACATGTCCAAAATCTCATCATGTTCTTATTATATACATAATTCTAAGAATATTACTAATATATTCACATGCAATCTTATAAAATCCCATTTTTCTATTCCATTGAATCTACATATGAAATCCAACAAAACACTGACAATAACAATAACATACATTTATTCATAAACACCATATTTCACACATGCCTTTATAATAATCCTAACATGTTTCTATCATTTTTCCTTTTATGCATATCATGATTCATTGGTACATAAAATCATATACATATTATAATATTTTTTTTACAATCATCATTATTTCAAAACATACAAGAAAACAAACATGATTGAACTTTTTACCCCTAGGCCTAAGCATTTAAGATCCACCATAAAACATCACAAAAAAAATTCTCATCTACCTTCACATAAAACCTAGTATGCATCTATCATCATTTTTGCATATTTTTCATAAATCAATGATCTAAAATAATCATAGCAACATAAACATAAAATATAATCCTCATATAAATCCCATCAAATCCATTTTCCTCAATCATTCCCATGAGACCTTTTAACAAAACATATTTCTTAAAATTACAAATCATAATCACCTCATCACCAACCTACAATAATCAAACCATTAACACCACCATAAACAACCTCAAAGATAAACACATCAAAACTAATATATAGGCTAAGAAAAACCATTACCTCTCTTGATTGTTGAATCAAGAACACTCTAGCAAGAAAACCTTGTCACCTATAGAGGATTTCCAAACACCATACATCCAAAGAAAGAAACCACAAAATCAACCTTAGATTAGAGATGAGGAGAAGATCCAAATGCACATATGTGAAACACTAGTAGATAGATTCTTACCTAGGGTTCGAAACCCTCTTCTTCTTCTCCTTCTCTTTCTTTTCTTCTTCCCTTCTTCTTCTCTCTAGAAATGGCAGCCCTTCACGCCACTCCCTCTCTCTCTAAACTATCTACATGTCACGGCCAAATGGCCTATTTTCTTCGTAATCCCCTTTTTAATTCCCACTTCCATAAAGCCATCACCAAAAGGAGTAAGTTTCCTTTCTTCTCTATTTTCTTTTAATTTTCTTTTATGATAATTGATTGGAAAATGGTGATTTCCCCAAATTGATTATCCTTATCCAGTCTAGTTTTATTCTCCTTAAAAAAAATGGAAAAAAATATCAACCAATCCCACAATTTGCTACACGCCACTTACTTGCCCCTTTTTGTATATTTTTTTGTTTCTTTAATTTAAATTAAATCAATCAATTAAATATAATATATGGTAATTTAAAATGTGTAGAAAATCCACACATGTGCACATTATTACCATGTACTTGCACACACTAGATCACTAGGGTGCATCACTATCTACCATGCCCCTTAATGCATTCATCCAAAATCTCACATAATCACATCAATTGTCACACTTATTTAAAATGTAACACTAATAGTAAAATAAACATGTTACACAATTATTCACTTATTAAAATAAATAACCAAACAAACAATTCTAACAATTAAATAAAATAACAAACAATCAAATAAAACAAGCAACAACTAAATAAAATAAACAAAATTTAAATAAAACAATTCATCACACTTAACATTTAAATAAAATAAATCACAAAATTTTAATAATTCAAAAAAAGAAAATTTTGGTGCACTACATTATACCCTCCTTAAAAGAAATTTTGTCCCGAAATTCTTTCTTACCAAATAATTTAGGGTATCTTGCTTTCATGTCTTTCTCCAACTCCCATGTTTCTTCTCGTTCCGTACTATTCTTCCACAGGACCTTAACTAGTGGAATCGTTTTGGATCTCAATTCCTTGATTCCCTTTTCTATAATGCGCTCAGGCTGTTCATCATAACTCAGATCCTGCTTCAGCTGTAACGACTCGTAACTCAACACATGAGAGGGGTCTGACACATACTTACGCAACATCGAGATGTGAAAGACATTATGCGTTTCAACTAATCCAGGGGGCAGTGCCAAATGGTACGCAACTTGCCCTACTCTGTCCAATATCTCAAATGGACCAATATATCTAGGGCTTAACTTCCCTTTCTTTCCAAAACGCATCACACCTTTCATCGGCGAGACTTTCAAGAAAATAAACTCGCCCACTGAAAACTCGATGTCCCTTCTCTTGAGGTTAGCGTAGCTCTTTTGCCTACTTTGCGCAATAAGCATCCTTTGGCGAATCTTCTCTATAGCCTCACTTGCTTCCCTAACTGCTTTAGGACCTAAAATCTGCTTCTCCCCAACTTCATCCCAGTGCAAAGGAGATCTACCCTTATGCCCATAAAGCATCTCATAGGGAGCCATCCCAATGGTAGACTGGTAACTGTTATTGTACGAGAACTCCATTAGAGGTAGATATCGGTTCCAAGACTCTGAAAAGTCCAAAGCACAGCACCTCAACATGTCTTCTAATATCTGTATGGTCCTCTCAGACTAGCCATCGGTCTGAGGATGAAAAGCGGTGCTAAACTTTAGTCTTGACCCCATAGCTCTCTGTAGCCCTTTCCAAAAGGTCGATGTGAAAACTGACCCTCGATCAGAAATTATCGACTTTGGCACCCCATGAAGTCTCACTATCTCACTAACATACAAGTCAGCATATTGATCCGCCGAGTATGTTGTCTTAACTAGCAGAAAATGGGCAGACTTAGTGAGTCTATCTACTATCACCCACACTGAGTTGTGCTGCTTGGTGGTTCTAGGCAACCCTACCACAAAATCCATTGTTATATCCTCCCATTTCCATTCAGGAATGTAGAGCGGTTGTAGCAACCCTGCTGGCCTCTGGTGTTCTGCTTTGACTTGCTGGCATGTCAAACATCTAGCGACAAACTCAGCAATGTCCCTCTTCATTCCATGCCACCAATATAATGCCTTAAGGTCTTGGTACATTTTCGTGGACCCTGGGTGTAAAGAATAAGGCGTTGTATGCAATTCTTTCATAGTGCTTTCCTTAATTTCAGCATTGTCAGGCACGCAAATCCTATCCTTGTATCTTAGCAATCCACCATTAGACATTGTGAAATCGCTGATGCCGCCCTTTTGTACCAAAGCCTCTTGTTTCACTAAGGCTTCATCCAATTTCTGTCCTTCTCGAATTTGTTCTAATAGAGAGGATTACAATGTGAGGTTCGCCAAACTTCCCATCACAATTTCGATGCCGGCATTTATTATCTCTTTCTGAAGAGGCATCTCTATTGTATGTAATGCTGAGACACTCCCATGTCCCCGCCTGCTCAAAGCATCAGCAACTACGTTGGCCTTGCCTTGGTGGTATAGAATCTTGCAGTCGTAGTCCTTTACTAATTCCAACAACCTTCGCTGCCTCATGTTTAGTTCCTTTTGTGTGAAAAAGTACTTCAGACTCTTGTGGTCGGTGTATATCTCACAATTGTCTCCGTACAGGTGATGTCTCCATATCTTGAGTGCGAACACTACAGCTGCCAATTCTAGGTCATGAGTGGGATACCGCTGCTCATAATCCTTGAGCTGACTGGAAGCATAGGCTACCACCTTCTCTTCTTGCATCAACACGCATCCCAGGCCATTCTTTGATGCATCACAGTACACCACAAAGTTTCCGCCCTCAGTGGGAATGCAAAGGATAGGCGCAGAAATCAACTTATCCTTCTTGGTTTGAAAACTCTCTTCACATTTTTCTGTCCATGTAAACTTCTGATGTTTCTCAGTTAAGTTGGTCAACGGGGTAGCGATCTTCGAGAAACCCTCGGCAAACTTCCTATTATAACCTACCAACCCTAAGAAACTCCGTACTTGTGAGGCATTCTTTGGCTGGGGCCAGTCTCTAATTGCCTCGATCTTTGATGGGTCTACTGCTATCCCATTCTTAGAAATTATGTGCCCTAGGAAAGTTACCTGTTCCAACCAAAACTTGCATTTAGAGAACTTGGTGTACAACCGATGTTCCCGTAATCTGTTCAGAGTTAATCTCAAATGCTCTTCGTGCTCCTCCTTGGTCTTTGAGTAAATGAGGATATCATCAATGAACACTACTACGAACTTTTCCAAGAAATCCTTAAATACCCTATTCATCATATCCATAAAGGCTGCTGGGGCGTTTGTGAGTCCAAAGGACATCACTAACAATTCATAGGGCCCATAGCGAGTTCTGAAAGCCGTTTTCGAAATGTCTCCGTCTTTCACTTTCAACTGATTGTACCCAGATCGCAGATAAATCTTCGAGAACACTGAAGCCCCTTGTAGTTGATCAAAAAGTTCGTCTATCCTAGGCAAAGGATACTTATTCTTAATGGTGACCTTATTGAGCTCTCGGTAATCAATGCACATTCTCATACTCCCGTCCTTCTTCTTCACAAATAGGACTGGTGCTCCCCATGGCGAATGGCTAGGTCTTATGAACCCTTTGTCCAACAACTCCTGTAGTTGGTTCTTAAGTTCCTTTAACTCTATCGGCGTCATTGGATAGGGTGCTTTAGAGATTGGTGCAATTTTAGGTGCAATTTCGATTACAAACTCGATTTCTCTGTCTGGGGGAAGTCCTGGTAATTCCTCGGGAAACACCTCCGAGAACTCACAAACAATATGTACATTTTCTGGCTTTAGTTCTGACTCCTTGGACTTATCAACTACACTGGCAAGGAACGCCGAACATCCATGTTGCATCATATTCCGTGCTTCCAGTGCAGATATTATGGGTGTTCGAAAGCCTACTACTTCACCTCTAAAGGAGAAAACCTCTCCTTCCTTTGGCCTAAACTCTACGGTCTTCTTTTGACAGTCTATCGTAGCCCCATGTTTGGAAAACCAATCCATGCCAAGTATGACATCATAATTTGGTATACTTAGTTCTATAAGATCTGCTGGGCACTCTCTACCCTCTACCGTTACAGGTGTTGACGGTAACCACTTGTTTGACAACATCATATCTCCCGATGGCAACAATGTACTAAAGTTATGTTCAAACATCTTATAAGGAATATTCAGTCTATCAATCACATTCATGTAAACATAAGAATGAGTCGCTCCAGAATCAATTAAGACTCTACACATTATACCAGATATAGGGAGCTGACCTGTAACCACGGTGTTGCTATTGGCCGCTTCATTCTGAGTTAAGGCGAAGACTCTTGCTAACACCAGATTGTTATTATTATTCTGTCCCGCCTTCCATTGTGGGCAATTCTTCCGCAAGTGTCCTGTCTAGATGCACTTGAAACATTTGATTGTACCTGCCTGGCGCTCTCCTAGGTGTTTCTTTGTGCATTTAGGGCAGGTAGGATACTTGACTCGATTGCCTTGTTGGTTCCCACGGTTCCATTCATTGAAGCGGTTATTGCGGTTGCTATGGTTCTGAGAGTTGTGGTTGTTGTTGTTCGTGACTAGAGGTCTAGGTCTTTTATCAACCCCACTATTCTGCCCTTCGTTATCCTTTCTCTTGTTGCTCTCATGGAAGCTCTTGTTGCGGTGGTTCTCTCTCCTAGCGGCATTATCCTTCCATATCCGTTCCTCCAAATATTCAGACTCAAGAGCTTTATCCAGTACCTCTGCATAACTGACCACCTCAGCGCCGGTCATCCTAACGTCCCTCACGATCGTCGGTTTGAGTCCCCTTACAAACCTCTGGACTCGCAACGCATCATTCGACACCACTTCAGGGGAAAACTTGACCAATTGATCGAACTTCTGTGCATAGTCAGTGACCGAAAGACTCCCTTGAACCAGAGTTATAAATTCATCAACCCTAGTTGCTAGCACAGCTGGACTGTAATACTTCTTACTGAATGCCTGGACAAACTCCACCCAAGTCATGGTATTTGGATCACGGGTCTGTTTAGTCAAGTCCCACCAAATTCGTGCATCCATCTTAAGTAGATAAACTGCGCAGGAAACTCTTTGGCAATCATCTAATTCCATATGATCAAAAATAGCCTCAACAGACCTTAACCAATCTTCTGCCACCATTGGATCAGCTTTCCCTTCAAATGTCGGTGGGGCTTGTTTCCTGAAGCATTCATATACTTGTTCGAACCCATAGGCTACTGGTAGTGGTGCGGACGGTGGTACTGGCGGCTGACGTTGCGTAACTGGTACTTGAGGTATCTGGTGCATTTGGGATGTCTGTGGTGCTTTTCTAGCTTGTGCTAGTTCCTCATCTCTTCGTCTCAACTGTTCTCTTAACCTTGCTACCTCTGCAGCCAGGTCCACAGATGGCACTGCTGGAGCTGCAGGTTGAACAGATGGTACTTCAACGTCAGGGGTGGCCGTAGTTTCAGAGCTTGGGGAGGCACCCTTTCCTCTACCTCTACCTCTTCCCCTTCCTCCTCTTCCTCTGGTTAACATGATGAAGTTCTAAGGCAATCACAGGAAAAATCATAAGGAAGGAACATTGCATATTGATGGATATTTGTAAATCATGCATTCACATCACATCACTTAAAATTTGTAATAAAATACCCATGGCATTCAATAACGTTCAAATTATTCCAAAGTTAATAATCCCAAAAATGTTTTAAATCAATCAAAACATAAATCCTTTAAGGTCTTAGAAAATTATTATTATTCCATCTTATTTATTGGCACCCCCATGCGACGATTATGAAATGGACTCTAGTCCTCGATGGTGGACTCATCCTTTGAATTGTAATCAAAGACGTTTTCAGGGATGTGGAAATAGTCGGGAGCGCTCGCCATTATCTCCATCCTCGCGGTTAGACGCGGTATAGCTTGCAGTACTTCCTCAACTGTCGATTCTCCTTCCACATCATGTATCGCCTCTAAACGCTCCTCCAATTCCCCGTCATCCGTCTTTACTAGCACCAACTCCAAACGACTAAATTCATAATTTACCAGAAAATCGCAAATCGCAAACTCCATGGTTCTAAACTCCAGGTCTTCAGGCACAACATCATTCCATGATCAATTCCACTGTTGAAGAGCCTCCGAGTACATCGACAATGCTTCACTCATCACCCAGAATTGCTTTATGGGCCAAAGCAAGGCTCCCCTTTTATTCATTATTCCTTGGATACAATCGCAAACCTCCTTTGTCGTTTTCAAGACCGCTATCTTCCAATCGTAAGGGTCCTCGTCAAGCTCGACTCATGGAATCATGTGGATCTCCTTAAGCAATTGTTTCCTTGTCATTCTTAACACAGGAGGCATTTTACTACTGTAGTTAACTATAGAAAATGAAATAAAAATAGAAGCAAGTAATAACACATAAGCAAATACTTACGACGCGGTGAGGTGAGATTTTCCCGTCTTTAGCGTGTATGGGGGGGGGGGGGGGTCCTTGGAAACATGGACGACTGATCTCTGATACCATTTGTAAAGAACGCCCTAGTCTAGTGCTTAGTAAAACGTTCACATATTCATTGGTTCATAAAAGAAAACCACTTATTATAAAAGTCTCAGTGGGGACTTGCTTAAAACAATGCAAGTTGGGCCCAATAGTTTTAAAAGAAAATATGAGTTTTTATGCAAAGTTCAAAAGAAAACAAATCCAATAATTAAGTCCCACTGATAATTTAGAAAATCTCTTACAACATAACATAATTAAAATGGCATCTTAAAGTGATCGTTTTTCCGTCCATAGGATGCCCCATGCCATACACCCACAACGATAAAACTCCTCACGTCACCACGCGTGGCACAGAGAAACCTATTTGCTACCTGGAAGGGAAAGTAAGGGGGTGAGCTAAAAGCCCAGTAAGGAAGTACAAACAATAAGCAAGTAAGGATACAACAAATACAAACACTATCGTTCATCTTAAACATCATGGCATCATCATATCATAGCATTATCGTAACATAAACCTCATAGCATATCATAACATTATCGTAACATAACATCATAGCATATCATAACATTGTCGTAACATAACATCATAGCATATCATAACATTATCATAACATAACATCATATCACATTCATACAAAATTCCTTGTGAACATGGCCTGCTAACTTGTCCATGTCACCCTTTGAGGTAAACAAGAGTCTCTGGTCCTTGAATAACCTCGGTGCGTCCACCCTAGGAGTTACATCTTTATATCCTTTGTAACTCGGGTTACGTCTTTATATCCTTAGCAACCCATTTGACGTGTCGCGTTCATCACGCTAACATCCATTCATAAACATATCATATTCATACAAGCCACATATCATCACATTATGGCATTCATAATTCATAACAATTCATTCATACAACAGTCTTACCATTCATAGCATAAAATCATAGAATTTATCTAACTTCCTTACCTCAGGTCCGAGCTAAGAAATTTCAAAACCTCTCAACGAGCATATATCATAACCAAAACAACATTTCTTAGGTTCATAAAATTACTATTTTTCCCTTCCATACAACTCATGTGTGCATGGGCCATGCACACATAATAAGAGTTACACATGACATGCAATTATTCTTAACTACACATAAAGCCAAAAAAGAATAATGTTCATTTTACCTATTTTACATGCATGATCTTTCTATAAAAACCACATGGTGGAATAATAGACATAATTTTGGACGTAAAAGTAGATTTGCATGTAACATGCATACATGGGAATATTGCGTAATTGTGATGTTTTAAAAACGATAATTCTACATGTCTTACTTTTATCGTTTTAAAATTAATAGAATTATAAAATGCTTTATTTTTCTTAAAATTTCCAGGTTTGAATAAATTTCTCAAAACATTATTTTATTTTATAAAATAATTTTATTTAGCTTAATAAAATATGTGACAATTTCATTTATTATTCTCAAATTACAAACAACTAACAAAAAGCTTGGAATTTAATTAAAATACCTATGATTAATATGTTTCTTTAAAAAAATCAAATTTAATATTGGTTAATTGTGTTGCATAAATGATGTGAGAAAAATATATTTTTAAGTGTGGGAAAATATATTTTATTTAAATTATTTAAGACTTAGTTTTATGTAACTTAAATCCATATGTGACAATAAAATAATCATTTTTAAACTTTTAAAACAAACTTTCAGCCACTATTTAATTTCTTTAAAAAAAAATCACAAATAGATTAAATTTAAATATTTTTCTCAATCAAAATAAATAAAAATCATAACTAATCAAAATATGCATTCATACCACATTAAAATACCATTTTTAATATTACCATAATTTAGGGTATTAATTTTATTTCAAATATTCATCAACTTCATTTTATTGAAACACTTCACATTTTTTACAAAAATTCCAGCAACTATTTTTATCTTTAAAAATCACCATATTCAATTTAAAACCTCACTTTTTCTAAAAATACAATAAAAATTCTGCAGGTATTTATTTGAGTGAAATATCATTTTATTGTGACCTAAAATACCGTTTTTAATTTCATAAAATTAACATAACATCAAGGACATTACTTATGCATGCAAATCATTTTTTTATCAAACTTTTACCCAATTATTTACAAAAATCAGGAAGCTTAATTTCTCATGAAATTCATCCTTTATCTAAAAAATTTCACATAAAATCATACATGTCCAAAATCTCATCATGCCCTTATTATATACATAATTCTAAGAATATTACTAATATATTCACATGCAATCTTATAAAATCCCATTTTTCTATTCCATTGAATCTACACATGAAATCCAACAAAACACTAACAATAGCAATAACATACATTTATTCATAAACACAATATTTCACACATGCTTTTATAATAATCCTAACATGTTTCTATCATTTTTCCTTTTATGGATATCATGATTCATTGGTACATAAAATCATATACATATTATAATGTTTTTTTTACAATCATCATTATTTCAAAACATACAATAAAACAAACATGATTGAACTTTTTACCCCTAGGCCTAAACATTTAAGATCCACCATACAACATCACAAAAAAAATTCTCATCTACCTCACATAAAACCTAGTATGCATCTATCATCATTTTTGCATATTTTACATAAATCAATGATCTAAAATAATCATAGCAGCATAAACATAAAATATAATCCTCATATAAATCCCATCAAATCCATTTTCCTCAATCATTCCCATGAGCCCTTTTAACAAAACATATTTCTTAAAATTACAAATCATAATCACCTCATCACCAACCTACAATAATCAAACCATTAACACCACCATAAACAACCTCAAAGATAAACACATCAAAACTAATATATAGGCTAAGAAAAACCATTACCTCTCTTGATTGTTGAATCAAGAACACTCTAGCAAGAAAACCTTGTCACCTATAGAGGATTTCCAAACACCATACATCCAAAGAAAGAAACCAAAAAATCAACCTTAGATTAGAGATGAGGAGAAGATCCAAATGCACATATGTGAAACACTAGTAGATAGATTCTTACCTAGGGTTCGAAACCCTCTTCTTCTTCTCCTTCTCTTTCTTTTCTTCTTCCCTTCTTCTTCTCTCTATAAATGGCAGCCCTTCACGCCACTCCCTCTCTCTCTAACCTCTCTAAATGTCACGGCCAAATGGCCTATTTTCTTCATAATCCCCTTTTTAATTCCCATTTCCATAAAGCCATCCCCAAAAGAAAATGGTAAGTTTCCTTTCTTCTCTATTTTCTTTTAATTTTCTTTTATGATAATTGATTGGAATAATGGTGATTTCCCCAAATTGATTATCCTTATCCAATCTAGTTTTATTCTCCTTAAAAAAAAAATGGAAAAAAATATCAACCAATCCCACAATTTGCTACACGCCACTTACTTGCCCCTTTTTGTATTTTTTTTTCTTTCTTTCATTTAAATTAAATCAATCAATTAAATATAATATATGGTAATTTAAAATGTGTAGAAAATCCACACATGTGCACGTTATTACCATGTACTTGCACACACTATATCACTAGGGTGCATCACTATCTACCATGCACCTTAATGCATTCAACCAAAATCTCACATAATCACATCAATTGTCACACTTATTTAAAATGTAACACTAATAGTAAAATAAACATGTTACACAATTATTCACTTATTAGAATAAATAACCAAACAAACAATTAACAAATTTAAATTCAAAAAGATTATACCAAACAATTCTAACTATTAAATAAAATAACAAACAATCAAATAAAACAAACAACAACTAAATAAAATAAAGAACATTTAAATAAAACAATTCATCACACTTAACATTTAAATAAAATAAATCACAAAATTTTTATAATTCAAAAAAAGAAAATTTTGGTGCACTACACCCGAGCACTCCAGTAGATGGGTCTCATGTGGCCCTAGCACTCTGAAAGGGATTACATTGTGGCAATACAAGCCCTTATTAGTCATGAAGCTCGTATGTTCTCAGGTTGCCTCTCACTCATTCTCGTGTATGTGTCGAATTCAACGGCTCCCGTCTCGGCTGCAACTTGGAGATGGCCTTTGTGGGGGATGCTCTCGTGCCCGGTTCTTATTAGGAGCAGGTTGGGGTGCTTCTCGGATTGGGGATGGGTGCCTTATAGGCTATTGTGGAGGCATTCCATTGTTGGGCTTGGAGGGTCCAGAATTGGCCTGGTTTGGTTCCGGGTTATTTCTCACAGATTCATAGTTAGTGCTCTGAGCTGCTGGGGGAACTCAGTTATTCCTTGTTCCTGTAGTTACCTCTACCGTAGGATTACCAGCAGTATTAGCTTGAATATTCCTCCTAAAATGGTTGTCACCTGTATTTTCCTTGGGCCTTGGCTGGGTCTGTCGGCTCTCATCTGACTCCGGGTGGCACCTAGACCTCGGCAGCCAGCCTAGCTAATTCTTCATTGCGCCATGTGGCTTCTGCCAATTGTTGGCGTAGTTGGTGATTCTCCAGTTCCACAATGGGAATGTACCTCTCATGATTATAATAGGGATACTCACTGGGCTTGAGAGCAGGCGACCCCCTGGAGTCAGATGATGCACTCCCCTCGTGTGGGTCGTGCTCTGTCATTGGTTGTTTCCCAGGCCTCTAGGGATAATTCTTAGTTTGAGGAGTTTGCTCCTTAGGTATTTGGGGCAATGGTCGCCCACCAGCTACTGCGTTGTTCGTGATGGTTTCTGATTAAACAATACAAAGATTTGCTTAATGCTTACAATGAAAGCACCAAACTGTTGACGTCATTTTTTGTCAACTTCAATTTGAAGAGCAATAAACAATATTTCAGAAAAGATGAAAAGAACAATTGAACTTTTACGCGGTTCAATAGTTAAAATCTTCCTAGTCCGTGAGTCAATATTTTTTATCTTAACTCTCTCAAAGCTTTCTCAGAGCAATTTGACAAAGTATTTTGAGTACAAGTTTGTGCATGAATACAAATGAAAATTATCAGGCTATTTATAAGCCTGGTTGGGAGAAGATCTTCCCTTGATTCAGGGAAGTTACAACCAATTATTCCCATTTGAAATAAATATAAATAAATGCATTAAATACATAATATCACATGATAATTAGGATTTAATATCAGATAATAAGAAATCCCTAAGGAATAGGGATCTCCTAACAGCTATTTTGTGGAAAACGCGTTGTTGACCTCAAACGCAAGGTTAACACGCTTTCGAGAACGACCAATACTTCGAGCTCGTGATTCCAGTCAACCTCTTCACCAACTAGTGGTTTCATCGACCTCAATCTTCGGAGACCATTGCTCTCGATCTTGCGACTATGGCTCGAATAACACCCATATGCGTCGAAGAAAACTCTTTCATTCAAGCTTGAACCTTAAGATTGAGCCTTTTAAACTTGTGCTCAATCACCAAAAAGAACAGATCAGGAATCATGCATTTTTATACAACTATTTAGCCACTGCTTGTTATTTTTGAGCTTACACTTTACGAGCCTATATTTCGAGACTCATTTATTCATCCTCAAAATTTGAGTGTAACAATGTCAAAAATAGTTTTTGTTTTATTGAATTTGAAACATGATGATAATGGTGATCATCAATTTGAATTTTGAATTGTGAATTTAAAATTTAAATTTTAAAATATGGTTGTCATCTTTTCCATAAAAAGATAAATACCTTATTTTGTGGAAGATTGATTTTATTTAAATAAATAAAGTATCCCTGAAAAGGGATTACATTGCTGTACACGCATGGCACAGTCCAAGGACTGTGCCATGCGTGTAATAGTGTACAGATTTTGTATATGTGTAATTTTTATTTTATTTATTTAATTAATTAATTATTTGAAAATATATATTTTCAAATTTGCTAAGTTAGATATTTACCTAAATTAATTCCTATCATCATTATGATAATATTATTATATTACTATTTTTATTAGGAACAATAAGGTAATACAATAATCTCTCTCTATATATAATATAGAATAACAAAAAAGAGATAAGTGAGAATCCATACACAAGTCAGTAAGAATTCATAAAAGTTTCAGAATTTTGTGAGACAAAAGATTATCTTTTTCTTTATTCTAACATTTCTCATACCATAATCCAAGTTCTCTTGTGTTGATAAATACTTGTGACTCCTAAATTACAAACCCATGTTCTCTATTTGCCCACACACATCCTGAGATGTAAAGAACACTCAAACGATTCTGGTTTGAGTACTCAAAGCATTTGATAAGAAGGTCGATATATATACGAAAAGACTCAAGGACACTTGATAGGCTTCAAGAGGTAAATACTCATGTTCTTGAATATTTATGTATATGTTTATATGATATGCATAAATATATTGTATATTTATATACATGTTGCATGATTAATAATATTGTATGTTAATGTTTCTGTCCGGATTTTTTTCTTGATCATATAAACTGTTTAAACGAGAGATTGAAATTTATTGTTGTATAAACTGGGCCCACCATGCCAATTCCCTTGCGCACTCTGATTGTTTTTTCAACAATTGGTATCAGAGCAGGTCATTAATCTATGCATATTATTAATTATTGTGTGGGATTATGTGCATTTTTATATTATATGTGATATATGTTTTAATGGATGGATGTTTATTTTCATCATGATAGATTCTTAAGGGTTGTTTATCATGGTGCTATTGGGTTTAACAATTGTTCCTAAAATTTCAAGATGAAATATGTAAACCAATTTTGGGGCATAGGAATTTTGTAATTATTCTTTTAAAAATTATGGGTGAAATTACAGAGATGGCCCGAGCCCGAGGCCTGAGCCATGACCCTACCCCAGCCCATGCCCTTGCGTGCCTGCCTATGCCAGCCTGCACCCTTACGAGCCAGCCGTGCCTCTGCCAGCCACACACACCCCTACTCCCAACCGTGCACCCACTCCAGCCTCCTCCCAGCCCTGGCCTCCATTATTGTCGAACCTCCCTGCTGCCGCCGCACCTTATGGACAGCGAAAGATGATACCTCCTTCTCCTCCGTAGGGCTGGATCGCTCTCCTGTATACTTCCTTTCTCAAGTGTTTGAGGGTCTCTTTTAGAGGCTCTTAGTTGGTCTCTATCAAGGTGGATCTCAACATCATGAGAATCATGTAGGCGTCTTGAACCCCTTGGCATTTCTTCTTGTCGTATTTGATGGAAGAACAATGGCTTGATACTTATCCTTCCTGTTGACTAATTAGTTAGCCAACGACACAGAGTCATTAAAAACGATAAGAATTAATTAGCTGAATGCAAGAACTAAACAACACAAAGATTTTATAGTGGTTCGGCCCTAGAGATTGGTAATAACCTACATCCACTTAGTGTTTCTATTAATGTAAACTCTGAAACCTGCAATCAGCAAACTAGGGTTCACTAAGTTTCACAAGCTCAAAAGTGGAATACAAAAGTCGTGTCCAAAACACTAATTCTCCTTGAATATCAATTATTGCCTCCCTCTAAATGATTCCTATGAGTCCTATTTATAGGTTCAAGGATGTACATATGGGTCGATGGGCTGTGTTTAAACTTTGTTATAAGCATATTTGAATAATATCATAATTTATAATAGTTACACATAAAGAGGATCAAATAACTTAGAAATATCTGACTTATAACTATATTTGAACTCTGAATTCGTTACTATGATCAAACCTGGTTGCATATGTCAGTATATCTTCTGTCGTACTATTGAGCATCTTTCTTGAATCCATCGAGCATCTTGCTATCCTGGTCGTTGGTCGATGAAACTATCACTAAACAGTCAAGTGCTATCCATGTACGTCCCTATTGTGCCACGTCATCAAGCAAATATTTTTCAGGTAAACATTTTCCCCCCAAGTTTATTTTAATGCGATCAACATTTAATAAACTTACTCGACCAGCAATCCATCTGACCTATCACATCCGTCAGTAATTACTTTTTTGAAAAAGCAATTAATCATGACCTTTACAGTTTCCCATAAACGTTTTGACGGTTATTACGAATCCCCGTGCATCGAAACCCTATTCCCACCATTACCTTCCATTACTACCCCAAGCAGTATAAATATAAGCCTGTTCACCTTTTTTCATTTTTTACCCGAACCTTCTCTTTCCAAGAATATTAAGAAAATCCTTCAAGAAAACCCAGAGACTCCAGTGCGACTTGAGACGTCTTCGAGCAACTCCGAGCAATTTTTTTTTTATTTCTCCTATAACCTGTACTCCAAGTAAGTTTTCGAACCCATCACAATTTTTCATATATTTCGGTCTTGATTCACAAGTTTTTGTTACTGAGTTTCTACTGTTCTTGAGAAATATTTTTTTCTTGGGTAATCGGGTTTAGGGAAGAAATACATAAAACAACTATGCTAGAATAGAGATTTTATGTAACATATCATACAAAACAATGCTTAGAAGGAATATGAGGTGTAGGTATACAAATTTCGGGTCCAAAATCGAAGTAAAAATTCGATTTTGAGTATTTCGGAAAAACTGGGTTTTTCACGCCTATTTTCACAGTTGAAAAGTTTTTTCGAAAAAGCTTTTTCGAAAAAGCTTTTCACATTCACTTTTTTATATGTTTTTTCAACCTGCTCGCATGTTTATACACGAGCAACGATATCCTTGCTTTTTTTTTTCTATCTATTGGTCGTAGATTCTCACTTCCCCTTTGCTCTTCTCAGATATTCATGCATGATCCCTGTGGAGGTGAGAGACCAATAGGTGACAACCTACTCGCTTTACTGTTTGAGGATCAAGAACAACCTTTTCTACCTTTTTTTGAGCCTGCAACCTCACACCCAACCCCTACAACCAGTCCTCCTTACAATTTGTCGCAGAACCAATCAGACATGGGTCGTGTCAAACACATTGCTCATAGAAAAAAGAAACCCATAAACTCTCCTTCCAACCAGCCTACAACCAATGCCAAGGGTCTGTCAAGCAATCCTCAACCTTTAAACTTTTCACTACCAGATATCCAACCCAAAGTTCGTCCCCATGATGGCCATCGAGCAGAGGTAGACTGGTACATTGCCCCTCCTAGTGTCATATGGACCAGGATGGTGGCAAAATATCCCAAGAAGTACAGGCTTCCTGGGATTACTCTGTACAAACCTACACATGACCAGAGGGCAAACATGCCCAGAGGCGCCTATAGCCTGGTCGAGGTATCATATAGAAGCGACGGAAATCTTGCCCTTGCACGATTTTTTTCGAGGGGTGGCCAATAATTTTGAGGTCTCCCCTTTCCAAATAACACCTAATGGATATAAAGTACTTTTAGCACTCTATATATTTTATAATCACAAAAAATGGCCTGTGCCTACTCCTCATGAGATCAACTATCTGTTCGATCTCAAATCGAACCCCAATCATAACAACACGGGGTTATTTCATTCTACACCTAGGAATTTTCTCGCAAATTCCTAAGTGACATTACCTACAAGTCAATGTAGGAAGGTACTTCTAAGAGTACTTCCTCACGACCAACATAGTTGCAGAAAACATGGCCTTCACACGAGGAATTAAACTTTTAAACTCTGATTGAAATTTATCCAGTTATTTCTAATCTTTCCTTGTCCTTAGTTGTTTTGTGTTGTATCTAGGTCCATGGCACCGACAAAACCCCACACCCCACTCCATAAATGGAGATAAGAGCCACAGCCCTGGCTAGCATGACGAATATAGAAAAAAGCGTAAAGGAGTTGGTCACGGAGAGCAGGTTAAGGATGGTCAACCTATTAGAACCTCACCAGGAAGTGAGGAAATTTAGCGCAGGGAGCGCCACTGGAGAGGGCAGTGAAGGACAAGAAAACCCCGAGCAGCAGCAGGATGTGTCACAACCTACCCCCAACACTCGAGCAGCTAATACCCCTCCCCATCATTGGGGGGCGGGGGGGAGGAAACAAAAACTACCAAAATATATTGGTCCCATACTCAACTCTTCCAACGAGAACGGTATAGATTTCTTACTATTAAATAAACTGCATATCCCTTATCATTTATTTGATAAGGATGGCCATTTTAAATTTACAACCAGTAGTTTTAGCTCAAACTTCTTCGAGGCAGATAGTGAGTGTAGCAGTAACTCTTTAGATAATGTAGCGACGAGTAATAATAGTTCAGGTATACTACTTAGAATTTCCTATTACTTTGTTTCTTTATTGTGCCAAACTATTTCATGACATATCTGCTCTTTTTTTTTCTTTTGTATTCATGCCATTTGATGACGCCTTCGATATATATGCCTCTGTAGACACTCCAGCGAGCAAGAAGAAGTCGAGTAGAAGAAACCCTGTAGAAGGCAGTGGGGAACCTTCAAGAAAAAGGGCTCGACCCGAGGCCTTTCCAGCTCCCATTCCTTCTAGATCAACTACGCCTCCTCCTCCTCGCACTAATCCCTCCATCGACCAGACAGGGAAATCTTTGACTTCAGAATTGCTGAGCAATGCCTATAGCTCAACAAATGACAAGCTGCAAATATTGAGTAAGCCCTATCACAGACTGGAGGCCTTTGCCTGTCTTCCTTCATTGAAACCTAGCCAGGTCCTTACTCATGGGTTCAATGAACTCCTCGGTGTTAGTTTCATATGTATTGTGTTTTAGTCAAACAACATTTCCTTTGCTTAGCTCTAATAGCTTCATTCTTTTACTATTCGCAGGGTATCTTGACCATGAACAACGACTGGCACCATGCTGAGGAAGTCGATGTAGACCATGTCGAAGTGATCAAGGCATGCGAAGCCAAGGTTAAGGCAGCTACCGAGGAGACCAAGGCATGGGAGGCCAAGGTCAAAGCAACTAAAGAGAAAGTAGTCATCTTAACCAAGGAGTTGAAGAAGAGCCAAGAAGATCTGGCCAAGGTTGTTGCTGCCAAGGAAAAGTTTAAGGAAGCCTTCAAGACTAATTACAAGGAAGCAACCAAGCTTCAAGAGGATTTCCAGGCAAGCATGAAGGAGGCCACTGGTCTAGAGGAGCGAGTCAAGCTGCTCAAGGAGCAAAACTCCCCAAACTTGGAGATGTTTCAAGGAGCCACCTTCAACTGCCTCTACATGTTCTGGAAGAATAATCCTGAGGCAAATTTTGACAATCTCGCCTAGCAGGTAAAACAAGCAAAACTCACCAAGTGTGCTGCTCACCTAGAGGAGGAGAAAAATGCTCAAAATGCCTCAGATTCTCCTGAAATTTCCTTGGAGACAAGCATCAATGGTGTCGATGAAGAAGTCGGATGCTGCACAGCAAACATTTTGTTTATGTAATTAAAACACCCGAACAACCTGTTCGTGTTGTTGAGATAATTTGATGCCTAAGGCAACTTTACTTTCATGTTATTATTTTTAATTACACTCAAGCTGCCATTACTCGTGGTGTAAAGATGTTTCATTTTGAAATTATAATACATTCTCATTGCTATTATATCATCTGCTCGTATGAGCGAACTTAGCATAACACTTTATGAAGATTTCAGAAAATTAACTAAAAATTTTGAAAAATATTCTAAGTGTCATAGTATGCTTTCCCTTATTTTCCTCATGTGTTTACATATGCTTATGTTGATATGATTTGCTCGCTTACTTTCTTATATGCCCCTTAAGTGATCGAGGAGTCTAAGGTTCTCGATCACTCGCCATGACCAATACCTGTTCGAACATTGCTAGTAGCGTACTTGTAAACAATAAATGATAATATAGAAAAATGACACACGTACTGAGAAAATCTTTGTAATAAATACAATAATTGGTAAGAATAACTAGCCGCGCACGGTTCCTTTTATTTCTTGTAATAAGATGGTCAAGATTCATGTTTGTACAAGTGATCAACAATTGATCTTACACTTATAAGTGACCAACCATCTAACTGGCCAGTCCTTGTTCACAAACTTGTAAAAAGTAAAATTAATAAAAGCCAATTCTTTAAAAATAATTGTTCATTGATCTTGCGCAAGTGTTCTCCATTCCAATAGAGAGGAACAAGATCTCTGTTTAAGCAAGCAAGTTTGTATGAGCCTGGATGGAGAATTTCTTCAATTTGATATGGACCTTCCTAGTTTGGTCTAAGTAATATAGTAGCCTGATTGCGAGTGTTAAGAAAAACTCTTCTAAGTACCAAATCTCCCACGTCAATTTTTCTTTCATGTATCTTAGAGTTAAAATATCGAGCGACCTTTTGTTGGTATGCTGCAACTTGAAGTTGAGCCTACTCGCGCCTTTCGTTGACCAAGTCCAAAGACTCCATTAATGATTATTCGTGCTCTGGTTGTATGTCAGCCTTCTATGCGATGGTGGATCTAAGTTAAAGGGTAACATGGCTTTATACCTATAGGCCAAGGAAAATTACGTATGACCTGTTACTATTCGGTGAGATGTCGGTACAACCAAAGTACTTCTGGTAATTTTTCTGGCCATACTCCCTTTGCTTCTTCCAGCATTTTCTTTAATGTGTCCTTCAGAGTTTTGTTAATAGCTTCAACCTCTTTGTTGGATTGTGGATGAGCGACTGACGAAAAAGCTCTTTGTGATACAATGCCGCTCGCAAAAATTGATGAAAAGGTCGCTGTCAAATTGTGTGCCATTATGTGAGACAATTTATTTGGACCACCCATATCGACATTTAATGTTTTTTACAACGAAATCCAATACTTTCTTGGTCGTAATTGTTGAGAGTGGCTCAACTTCAACCCACTTAGTAAAGTAGTCGATAACAACTACTACATACTTGACATTACCTTTTCCTATAGGCAAAGATCTGATTAGGTTAATTCCTCAAACCGGAATGTCTATGGGATTTGCATCTGCTGAAGCTCATTTAGGGCTTCTCTAGGTATCTTGGAAAAGCATTGGCATTTATCACACTACTTAACGAATTCCATAGAATCTTTGATCATCGTAGGCTAGAAATACCCTTGTTGGAGAATTTTCTTTGACAAACTTTGCCCCCCAGCGTGATCTCCACAGAAACCTTCAAGTAGTTCTTGCATCAATTCCTTAGCCTTTTCGTTAGAGATACACCCTAATAAACGCATTGAGTATCCTCATCTATATAAGACTCCATTAATAAAAATAAATCTAGTTGATTGCCTTTGAAACATCCTTGCCTTATTCATATCTGCTGGTAACACTCCTTGTTCGAGATATTATATGATGGGAGTCATCCATGTGTCGAAATCTTTTTTATTAGTGAGGATTCTACTACTTGAATGCTTGGTTCTAATAAATGTTCGACCGATACTATGCTTAAAGTGTCAGCGTCTTTAGCGCTTGCTAACTTGGCTAAAGAATCAGCGTTTGAATTCTGGTTGCGAGGTACCTATTGAGAGTATACTTCTCAAACTGTGCTAGTAAATCCTTCACCTTGTTTAAATAAGCAACCATCTTGAGACCCCTAGCCTGATATTCTCCAATAATCTAATTAACTACTAGCTATGAGTCACTGTATATTTCTAGTGATTTTATTTTCATATCCTTGGCTAGTCTTAATCCTATGTGCAGAGCCTAGTACTCGGCTTCATTGTTGGAGGTTGTAAAGTTGAAACTGATTGCGCAGTAAAACCGATGCTCCTCGAGGGTGATTAAGATTAGCCCTGCCCTCGCGTTGTCCTTGTTAGAGGACTCGTCTATGAATAGTTTCCAGGCAGGGGTTTAATTTTGATCATCGATCTCTATTATTTGTTTACTGGCAGGGAGTCCGATGAATTCAACAATGAAATCTACCAAGGCTTGTCCCTTTATGGCTGCTCGTGGTGCATTTGAAATGTCAAACTGCCCCAACTCAATTGTCCATTTTAATAGTAAACCAGAGGCTTTGGGTTTTTATAAGACTTGTCGTAGTGGCTTGTCGGTGAGAACTATTATGGGGTGAGCTTGAAAGTAAGGTCGCAGTTTTCTAGACACCAGTTTCGAGCAGTAAGCCAATTTTTCTATAGGAGGATATCATAATTTTGCTCCCTCTAGCATTTTGCTTATGTAGTATACTAATTTTTTAATGGTGTCCCCCTCTTTAATTAAAACAACACTAGTAGCATACTCTGTTATGGCTATGTAGATGTACAAAGTCTCTCCTTCGACCAGCTTGGACAAAATGGGCGGTTGCCACATGTGGGCTTTGAGCGCCTGAAAAGCCAGTTCGCATTCCTCTATCCATTCAAACTTTTTGTTTCCTCTGGGTAGATTAAAAAATGGGATACACTTGTCCGTAGACTTAGATAGGATTCTACCAGGGCAGCAATTTTTCCTGTTTGGCTTTACACATCTTTAACTTTGGCTGGTGACAACATCTCTATCAGTGCTCGAATCTTTTCGGGATTGGCTTCGATTCCTTGCGAGTTTACTATGAATCCCAAAACTTTTCCTGATCCAACACCAAATGAACACTATAGAGGATTTGGCTTCATTTGATATATGCTCATGATGTTGAAGCATTCTTGTAGGTCCTTGATGTGTTCCCGACCCATTTTGAGTTGACCAACATATCATTGACGTAGACCTCCATATTGTTGCTGATTAGCTATTTGAACATGTTGTTGACTAGTCGTTGGTAAGTCGCACCAGCGTTTTTCAAATTGAAGGACATTACTTTGTAGCAGTAAAGTCCTGTATCTGTTCAAAAGCTAGTGCGATCTTCATAATGTGGATGCATAGTAATTTGATTATAACCGGAGTAAACGTCCATGAAGGAAAAAAATTCATGTCCTGATGTAGCATCGACCAACTGGTTGATTCTTGGAAGTGGGAAATAATCCTTCGGGCGTGCTTTATTTAGGACTGTGAAATCCACGCACGTCCTCCACTTACCATTTGACTTGGGAACTAGTACGGGATTAGAGACCCATGATGGATAAAATGCTACCCTGATGAATCATTTTTTTTTCAACTTCTCAACATCTTCTTTTAGGGCTTTAGAACTATCTTTGTCAAGCAGCCTTCTTTCTGATGTACAGGTGGATGATTTTTGTCTATATTCAAGACTTGGCTAATTATTGCTGGGTTTATCCCAACCATATCTTTATGCGACCAAGCAAAGACCTCCTGGTGCGTCCTCAGAAACTCCATTAGTTTGTATTTTATAGTTTTCTCTAAGGTTTTACCGACTTTCACAACACTGGTCGAGGTCCTCCACAGGCCCAATGTTTTCTTCAAAATCCCCAAAGCGAGGATGCAAAACCCCATCCTCACTTTGAGAAACGCCCTATTTAGTGACTTGTTCACCTTATTTGGCTTGCGTCTCATTTACCACTAACAACCTTTTTTCAGCTCCGCTTCCCGATCTACCTCTTCTTGCCTTTATGATCAATGAATTGTAGCATTCTCTGGCTTTTCACTGGTTACCCAACATGCACCCAACTCCTACATTGGTTGGAAACTTCATGGCTAGATCGAAGTTATTGCTCATAGATCGACGAGTATAGGCCTTCCGATCACATCATTATATGCGAACGGACAATCAACTACTATAAAAATAGCAGGAAATATCCTGTTCGCAGGTGCAGTTCCTAGTGTGACTGGGAGTCTGATCGACCCTGTTGGTGCTAGCCCTTCGCCAAAAAACAATAGATGGTTTGGTTTCATGGCTCTAAATTTCATTCTAACTCTTGCCACTATCCTTTATTACTAACATACAAAAATAAAAACTAAAGCAAGATATTTTTTTATTTGAAGAGTTACACCCCAAACGTATTTACAAACATACTTGATTTTTTTTTCTTTTTCTTTTCTTAACTTTATTCTGATTTTTTTTTTCTTTCAAAACTTTCCTCTAATGTAAGGGAGTGCATTCTACAATTCTATTTTTTATTGTTTTTCTACATTTTTTTTCTCGAATAATGATAAACAAACTACAAAATAAATGGCAAGAGAACAAGAAAAATGTGAATACACTCTCCCCCAAACTTAAAATCAACATTGTCCCCAATGGTGAAAATAAGAAAATAAAAAAATGAAAACTCTCACCCAATTGCCTCTCTCAAAGTCAATGCCTCTCAACCCTAAGATGCAACAACAAATCTAACTGAGAAAGGCAAGGTGCTAAAGGGTACGGTGAATGGATGTTATTATATCTTGCTAGGCTAATGAGTGGCTAAGAAAGAAAAGTGTCTATTAAGCTCAACGGGGTGACTATGGGTAAAAATGCATAAAGGGTAGGGTTAAAAAGCTCAAACGGTCCAAAGATGGCCTAAATCATGGCATTGGTGTAGTGATGTCTAGGATTTCGCCTCAAGGAAAACCACTAAGTAATTCTAGAAACTTAAACTCTCACAAGAACCTAGCTCTTAATAGAGTCTCAAAAATGTTTAATCAATCTATGCACACACTAAAAAGAAAAACACTCTCATCAATCAATTACTAGCGTTTTAGTTTAACACTTATGTAAAAGAGCATTCAACTTCAACTTAATTTTATTATATTCTTTAAGCGTTTTCAAGATCGTCATCAAGCCCTCTAGTGAACACTAACAAAGATAAAGAATATCCTAAAAACAACAACAAAATAACTATAACAAGCACAATCAAAAACAAAAAAAATGACATCAAGAAACAAAGACAACAAGGTTACAACCACATAACAAAAGAAATACACGAAACAACAAAGTAAATAAAAGAAAATGAGCCGAGATAAGAAAATTCCCCGGGCTATCCTTTGGAATTTCCATTCGAAAGGATAAGGTCGATTTTGAATCGATGACCTTCTTTTTGGTTTGTTGTGGAGTTTAGGAGTTCGGTACCTTTCCAAATTGGAAAATTTTGCTCCAGAAGACGGAACCCTTCATTTTTCAGAAATTTCACACATTTTTCTCCGCATTTTGCTTCAGCAAAATTTCAGCGAAACCTTTAGACCCCAAAATTACTACCAAAACACCTTTTTCTTGCTATTGAACACCTAAAACACAAGAACAAATGTAAAACCACTCCAAAAAGAAAAAAATAAAATAAAATTTAACTAACAAAAATTAAAATCAAAATAACTAACTAAGGAACACATGTTTTTGCCTTTCTTTTCTCTTTTTTTCATTTTATTTTTATTCTTTCTTTGGGTTGCTTTACAAATGAATCCTCCAAGTACCATAGCAACCCAAACTTTACACATTATTTAAAGATCTTTCAAGGAGACTGAGGTAGTGTATCTCTCAACCTCGATTCCCCCAAATATTGTTTCCTTCCTTGTCACCTTAAATGCTCTCCCATAATGCTTATCATACAATTCCACCACACCATTAGGATACACTTTGATCACTAAGAACACACCATCACACCTTGATTTCAGCTATCCATGATCTGCTTTCATTAGAGAGCATGAGAAAAACACTCGCTACCCAACTTCAAAAATTTGTGACTGAGGTTTCCTACCTATCCATGGCTCACTACCTTTCTCAATTTCATCCAAAGGGACCTTTTTCGTCACTCCCTTACCATGCTTTTCATGCATCTTTTCAATCATCTTGGAGTTGGAAGCACTTATGGCTAAACTAGCTTCAACTTCATTAGGAGAGCGTATAGGATTAAAATCCTTGAATGTTACTTGTTCTTCTTTAGCTCGAATGGTGAGCTCTCACTTTTTTCAACATCTATCAAAGTGCTTTCTGTGGCAAGGAATGGTCTCCCCAAAATGAATGGAACCTCCCAATCTTCCTCATAATCAAGAATAATAAAATTTGCCGGAAAAATGAACTTCTCAATTTGTACTAGGACTTCTTCAAGCTTTCCCTACGGATGCACCATAGAACGGTTAACTAATTGCAATGTGAGTGTAGTTGGCCTTGCTTCTCCAATTCCCAACTTCTTAAAAATGGACATGGGCATCAAATTAATACTAGCTCCCAAATCATAATGAGCTTTACCAACTTCTCATCCTCCAATAAAAATTAGAATTGTGAAACTGCTAGGATCCTTCAACTTTCGAGGAATTTTATTCTTCAAAATAGCCCTACAACCCTCAGTCAAAGACACCATTTCAAATTCACCAAGCCTCCTCTTCTTTGTCAAAATATCCTTCAAGAACTTCACATAGTTGGGCATTTGATCCAAAGCTTCCACCAGAGGTATGTTGATGTGGAGCCGATTCAAAACATCTAAAAATCTTCGAAATTGGCTATCTTGTTATTGCTTTTGAAATTGTTGAGGGAATGGTGGAGGTGGCTTGCTAATTAGCTTCTCTGATGCATTTTGCTGAGAAATTCCTCCAGCATTTTCTTCAAGATCAGCCTTTGACAAATTCAAAATTCCAACTCTTTCTCCTTTTTCCACACAACTTTGGATTGAAGTGGGCTCATTTTTGCTTTTAGATTTTTCCTTATTCAACTCTAAATTTTTACCACTCCTCAAATTGATCGCCTTGCAATGCTCCTTACAATCTCTCCTTGGATTTTCTGTATCACTAGGCAAGCTGCCTTGTGGTCTATTCCTCAACTCATTAGCCAGCTGGTCCCTTTGAATCTATAGGTTCCTCAAACATGCTGCTTGACTTTGAATCATTGCATCATTATTCGCCATATACTCTTTCATCAAATTCTCCAAAGAGCATGTTTGAGAAACTTGTGGAGGAGGTGGTTGAGCTCTTAGTTGCTGTTGAGTAAAACCCGATGGATAAGTAGGATTGTTTGGAATGGATGCACCACTTGAACTAGCCCCTTGACCTCCCCAAGAACAGTTTGGATGATTCCTCCAACCCAGATTGTAAGAGTTGGAATATGGATTGTTTCAATTGTCATTTTGATTCCCCAAGTAACAAATCGAACTGGGATTAGAAAGACAACAATCAGATGTGTGCCCTCCTCCATAATAAACACAAGAAACATTCACTTCTTGGCCCATAGGAGCTAGTTGTAAGTAACTCCCCATACTCATGGTCTTCAAAAGGTTGGTCATAGATGAAACTTGAGCGATCAAAGCTGTCACAGCATCTACCTCACGAATACCCACTACTTTCCTTCCCGTTGGGAATCTTACATTAGACCATTGGTAATAATGTTTGGCAATCCGCTCCAAAATCACATATGGTTCATTGTAAGACTTAGAAAGAATAGCCCCACGATCGCAAAAATATGATACGCAAGTGCACGCAATCAATTCAAGTAATATAGATAGTAAATAGAGTATCGTTCCCACAAAGACTATTAACCAATTACCAATAATTTTTCTTTAATTTCCATTTGAAAAACAAAATTTAGATGAATAAATCTATTTATAAAAATATTAAATAACTGTGAACAAAATAACTAATCAAAAGATAAAAATCAATAATAAAAAGACCTAGGGTATTAACTTCATTAACTTTTCATTCTACTAATTTTATTAATTAGTTCTAAATTTCTTTCTTCCTATTCTAATAGTAGGTTAACATAAATCGATTCATATTCTTTTTCAAGATATAAGATCTCTTCCTATATGCAGGTTTTCTACATCTCTATGATAAACTTAAATATATAGCAGGCATTAAGCATAGAAACCTAATTACTACACAAGCCATTAGGTACTTTCATCCAATATGTAACCTATGTCTATATAACGATAGCATATTCAATTCTCATCTTTCGAATTTTTAATCAAAATCATAAATCAAGCAAATATTGATCAGGTATTTACTATCATTTATAAAACATTATATAGATTAGAATCCAGAAGAAGCATCAATAGAACATCATAATAAAATTAAATAGAAATCCAAGTGGCTACACTAAACCCTAGATAAAAATGTTTAGTTCATATCAGACATGATTAAATCAACAAAATAATAATGTAAAAACATAAGACTCAAAGACTTGAAGAAGAAAAAAAAAAAATGAAAGTGCAGAAAACTAATCTCAGAATCAAAATTAATCTCTAAACTCGTAATTAAAATATGACATAACCCTAATTAAACATTAAGTCTGAATTTATAATAAAAAAACATGAATTCCCCTTTTTTTCATAGACGGGCCGCGACTTAGCCTTTCCTAGATCGCGGCCCGTGTCTATTTTAAAGCCCTTCCGAGTCTTCATAGGTCTTTAGACACTGCAACCCTCTAAACCCATGTCGCGGCCCGCCTCTCCATGGTCCTCGTAGATATGCCTCTAACTTCATCTAGCGCCATGACTCTATCGACCAAGTCGCGACTCTAATTCTTTTCAGCAACCCTTCATCCTCTTACTTTACTACTGTCTTGGCCCTTAAGCCCATGCCGCGTCCTTAATTCCATTGTTTTCAGATTTTCACCTTTTGACATTCTTCCTTCATCAGAACTTATTATTATTCATCCTTAGCACAAATTTGAGTCAAACAACCACCAAAAGCTCCATTTTCCCACCATTTCCTCTTCTTTTAGAATTTAACTCATGATTCAATGCACTGACCTACAACAAAGACCAACAAAAGCATAATCTTGCACAAAACAAACATAAAGACTCAAGATTACCACAAAACACATTCTAGAATGACACTTAAATGGAGTTATGACCCCATTTGCCGAAGCATCCAAAACCATGTGTGTTGCGTCATTGAAACCATTATAAAAGGCCTCCATTTGAATACAATGAAAAATACCATGATATGGGCACTTCCTCAATAACTCCTTGAACCTCTCCCAAGAGTCACATACAGACTCATCCTCCAACTGTTGAAAAGAAATAATCTTGTATCGAAACATAGTATTGTTCGTTGGAGGAAAGTACTTCATCAAAAATTTCTCAGCTAACTCATGCCACGTAGTCATTAAGTCGGAAGGAAGTGTATTAAGCCAAGCTCCAGCTCTATCTCTTAGAAAAGAAGGGGACAATTTCAACCTCAGTGCCTCTTTAGTAATGCCTTGCAACTTAAAGGAATCACTCACCTCTATAAATGAACGAAGATGAGGACCCTTTGTAAGCAGCCCACTAAATTGACCCACTGTCTGCAACATTTGGAACATCACGGGCTTCAACTCGAATTGGGGTGCTGGAATTTCATGCCTAACAATGCCCGGATTGAGCTCATTGGACATGGGGGCAACATACTCCCTTATCACTCTTTCTCTATCATCGGCAATAGCAATCGAATTAGCAATATTGTTAGCCCCTCAAATCCTTCAACCTCTTCAGCCATATTAATGCGATTTTGAGCTCGTTGTTCCCTTAGTCTTCCTCTAAATGCATGTTCAATCTCGGGGTCAATAGGAGCTAGTTCTAGGTCTTCTTGCTCGTTCATACAATAGATAATTTGAGAAAACACAAGAACAAGCAAACAAGTTTAGAACAAACAAAGAAAAATAAATTGCAAAGTAAATGATATTACACAAAATTATAATTTCAATCCCCAGCAACGGTGCCAAAAACTTGTTGTCATATTTTTCGATCAATTATTTTCCAGTGCACACAATCACAAAACAAGTAATAAAGTGATAAATATTCGAGATCGACTCCACACGAATTGCAAATTAAAACTAAATGCACAAATTAATTACCAAACAATTGCAAAAGTAACAAAATTAAATTGTTTTGATTTTGTAAACTAACACTACTTGGAATAAATTAAAAATGCTCAAAAATAAAGTGCAATTCTAATTTAAAAGTGAGGTATATCAATTGGTTGAAATAGGCTTGAATTATTAAATCCCTCTATGTCAATTGACCTATATGTTTTGCCACAGCAAAATTACCCAGAGTTAATAAGAATTCCAAATTAGCTCATGGAACTTTTACAAATCCTATGGTATTAATTATTTCACCTAATTTAACATATTTCTATGATAATCAAGTTAAAGAACCCAGAATTAAGCATCAATTCATAATGGTTACACAAGGTAAATAACACATTCCTATGCTATTCACAAACATAGCATAACAAGATTATTCAGTTGTGTCATTCAAATCTATCAATTATATTCAAACTTCCATGAAGAACTATAACTCAATATCTTGCCATTGGTGGCCAAACAACAACAAGAATTCATCAATAAGCATATTAGAATGAACAATGGGTCAATTGCTAAAATAATGTGCTAAAAAATTAGAATTAAGAAATGGAGTTCATTAATAATTCAAGCCACAAAAGATTAGTTCAGGGCTAATTTAAAGAGCATAAATCCCAAAATTAAATCTGTCCATGAGTAATCAAACACAAAATACTAAAAGAAAATAGGAAAGAAATAACAAAGGAGAAGAAATAGCCAAAAAGTGATGTGGAAGCAAGCTTCTCTTCTTTTCCTCTTCTTCTTCTTTTTCCTTCATGTATCTTTGGTTTTCTCTCTTGTCCTCTGTCTATCTCCCTTCAAAAATTGCAAATCCCCCTTTTATATGTGGCTGGTTTCCAATTTTTTTCTTTTTCCTCTAGGTTACCCAATTCAGTAGTCTAAGTGAAAAAATTGTCCCTCACTCCTTTCACACGTGAGCTTCCTTTCCTTTTCTTCTTCTAGAATTTACTCCAATATGCAGTCCAATACCTCTGATTTTTTCGCCACCTCACCACCCTTTGAGAAGTCAATTTATTAAATGCCACATGTCTTTCCGTTATATGCTGGATTTCCCTCTTTGAATCCTGCTGAAAATGCTCCAGCAAAATTTCTTTTGCTCCAGCAAAACCTTAATTTCAGCACAAATTAAACAACTTAGAGCCAATTCACTTTTCATTAATTTTCTTTGCAAAATTCATTAATAAATTCCATATTTTCTATTTTCAACTCTAAAACACCAAAAAGGACACAAGAACCCAAAAAAAGAAAGGAATTAAATCAAAATAACAATAATACACAGACATCACTCAACCTAATTCTATATTTATAAGCTTAAAAGTATAAAAATAACTCTTTATTCAAGAGTTATTAGGTTTCTTTACAATTTTAGATTTAATAAATAATTCACATTTATCATGCTCATTTACATCACAATTAATCAATCAACATTTAACAACTCTTTTAATTATGTTATAACCTATATGGGCAAGTCTATTATGCCACAAAGTAATAGAAGTAGAATTAATCGCATTACAAAATTGAGATGCCACATTATTATTGTCATTATCAAGAGCACAAAGTTTGATCATCCCATCACATAAATAACGCTTTCTCACAAAAGTTGCCAATTTAGTCAAAGTGACTTTACCAGATTCAAACTACATTTTAATACTAAATTTCTCAACAAACATGCACATGCCAAGTGTCATGATCGTATTGGTTCTATCTAAACCTTATTGTATAATAAATATCATCTTCATAATCAGCTATATTAATCAAACCTTATGTTATAATTAATATTCTTAAACTATAGGTTAAACTTATAAATCTATAAGTGTTGCTACGAGTGTTCAATTAAGTCCTAGCTTGAACAAAAATCCACAGTAATAAACATACTACAACTATTACTAGCCATTACTACTACTACTACTACCACTACTACTACTACTACTACTACTACTACTACTACTACTACTACTACTACTACTACTACTACTACTACTACTTCTACTACTACTACTATCTAACTAGCTAAGTAACGTTCTTGGACTCTACAATTCTCCCCTACTAAAAAGAATTTCGTCCTCGAAATTTACTTACCAAACAATTTCAGATGTTGGGCTATTATGTCCTCCTCCAACTCCCATGTCGCCTCCCATTCAAAACTATTACTCCATAGGAATTTGACTATCAGAATACTTTTGGACCATAACTGCTTCATCACTCTATCTAGGTTGCTAACCGGTCGTTCCTCATTGCTGGAGTCTTTCTGGAGTGCTATCGTATCATACTTGAGGACGTGAGATGGGTTTGACAAATACATTCGTAGCACTGAGATGTGGAACACGTTGTGACTATCTGCTAGGGCTGGCGGTAGGGCTAATCTATACACAACTGCTCCCTCTTTGTCCAATATCTCAAATGGACCTATAAAACGGGGACTAAGCTTGCCTTTCTTACCAAACCGCTTCACAGCTTTCATAGGAGATATCTTCAGGAATACATGATCTCCGACTTTGAATTCCACATCATGTCGCTAGGCATCCGCATTGCTTTTCTGATTGCTTTGAGCAGGGAGCATGCGCTTTCTAATCAGCGCTACTGCTTCTTGAGCATTTCTAATAGCTTCGGGACCAAGGAGCTGCCTTTCTCCTACTTCTTCACAATGCAACGATGATCTGCACCTTCTTCCATAAAGTAACTCATAAGGTACCATCCCGATCGTTGACTGCTAGCTATTGTTGTAGGAGAACTGTATCAGCGGTAAGTACTTATTCCATGATCCTTCGAAATCAAGTACACAAGCGTGCAACATATCTTCTAAAATCTGTATCGTACGCTTGGACTGACCGTTTGTATGAGGATGAAAAGTTGTACTAAGACTTAACTTAGTACCCATGGCTTGCTGTAAACTTCCCCAAAATCACGATGTAAACGCCGATCCTCTATTAGAAACTATTGTTTTGGGGATTCCATGCAACCGTACTATCTCTTGAACATAGATGTCTGTGTATTGATCTGCTGTGTATGATGTCTTAACAGGCAGGAAATGAGCCGACTTGGTTAGTCTATCTATTACTACCCAAGCTAATCACGCTGCTTACTTGTTCGTGGCAAACCTGTCACGAAATCCATAGCTATATCGTCCCATTTCCATTCTGGTATGCTAAGTGGTTGCAATAAGCCTGCAGGCCGCTAATGTTCTGCTTTCACTTGTTGGCATACTAAGCATTTAGACACAAATTCTGCTCTGTCCTTCTTCATCCCTGGCCACCAATAAATTTCCTTGATATCGTGAGTCATCTTGGTCGACCCTGGGTGAACAGAGTACGGGGTACTGTGCGCTTCTTCTAGAATAATCATCTTAATCCTTTGATCATTTGGCACGCATACCCGATACTTATATCTAAATAACCCTTGACTTGATATTGAGAAATCTGTGGCCTTGCCTTCTCTAACTGCATCCATATGTGCCACTAGTGTGTCGTCATGCCCTTGCCCAATCCGTATATCTTCTAGTAGATTTGACTGCATAGACAAGTTAGCCAACTTGCCGAAAACTACTTCTATTCCGGCATTGATCAGCTCTTGCTGTAGCGGCTTTTCTATACCAGCTAGTGCTGCTATACCTCCATAACTTTTCCTACTTAGCGCATCGGCAACTACGTTTTCCTTTCCCAGTTGGTATAAGACTTCACAGTTGTAATCCTTCACTAGCTCTAACCACCTGCGCTGCCTCATGTTGAGCTCATTCTGAGTGAAGAAGTACTTTAAACTTTTGTGGTCCGTATAAATCTCGCATCGTTCACCGTAAAGATAATGGTGCCAGATTTTCAATGCAAAGACCACCGCTGCCAACTCCATATCATGAGTTGGATAGCGTTGCTCGTACTCCTTCAACTGCCATGAGGCATAGGCTATCACCTTGTCATTCTGCATCACCACGCAACCTAACCCTTGCTTCGACGGATCGCAGTAGACTACAAACTTGTCGTTGGGTGTCGGTACACAAGGTATTGCTGCTGAGTACAACTTATCTTTAAGCAATTGGAAGCTTTCTTCACATTTAACAGTCCAGTTGAATCTTTGCTGTTTTCGGGTCAGGTTGGTGAGTGGAGTGGCTACCTTAGAAAAGCCCTCTACGAACCTCCGATGATAACCTGCTAATCCCAAAAAAATCTTTACTTCGGATGCATTCTTTGGTCTTGGCCAATCCTTCACAGCCTCTACCTTGGATGGGTCTACTGCAACAACGTCCTTGGATATAATGTGTCCGAGGAATGCCACTTACGAAAGCCAAAACTCGCATTTCTCAAACTTGGCGTAGAGTTGATTCTCCTTTAGTCGTGACAAGATCAACCTCAAATGTTCATCGTGCTCGACTTCGTCCTTGGAGTATACTAAGATGTCGTCGATCAACACTACGACAAATTTATCCAAGTAGTCCTTGAAGACCCTATTCATTAAGTCCATAAATGCGGCTGGAGCATTGGTAAGACCGAAAGACATAACTAAGAACTCGTCATGCCCATAACGAGTTCTAAAAGCTGTCTTAGGAATATCCTCTCCCCGCACCTTGAGATGATGGTAACCGGATCGTAAATCAGTTTTTGAAAACACGATCGCACCTCAAAGTTAATCAAACAAGTCATCAATCCGGGGTAGCAGGTACTTATTCTTAATCGACACCTTATTCAGCTCGCGGTAATCTATGCACATCCACATGCTTCCATCCTTTTTCTTCACAAATAGAACCGATGCTCCCAATGGCGAATGGCTTGGTCTAATGAAACCCAAGTCTAAGAGTTCTTGTAGCTGCGTCTTTAACTCCTTGAGTTCTGTAGGTGCCATTCGGTATGGTGTCTAGGAGATAGGCTCAGTGCCCAGTGCTAATTCGATCGTGAAGTCAATTTATCGAGTCGGCGGCAATCCTGGTAAGTCATCGGGAAATACTTCTACGAATTCTCTTACAATGCGGACATCTCCAACCTTAAGCGATGTTTCCTTTACTACATCTGTGATGTTGGCTAAGACTACTTGACATCCTTTTTCTAACATCCTTTGAGCTTTCAGAGATGATATTACCGATGTGCGTAGTCCTGAAACTTGTCCCATGAAGCATAGTCTTTGGCCGTCAGGAGTCTCGAACGTCACTTTCTTGCGTTTGCAGTCGATGGTTGCGCCATGCCGTGCTAGCCAGTCCATGCCTATTATCAGGTCAAAGTCCTTGATCTCTAGTTCTATCAGGTCTCCTTCTAGTTCTACGTCCTCAATCTTGATCGGTACGCCTCGTACTATCCGTGATGATAGAGCTACTTTGTCCGAAGGCAACTCGGTTACAAACCTAGTTCTAAATCTTTCATAAGGTTTGTCTAGTTTTTTTATCATTCCTAACGAGATATACGAATGAGGGGCTCCTGAATCAAATAATACATAACATGTATTATTGAGGATAGAAACCTAGCCTATGACCACTTTATTACTGGCATCAGCCTCTCCTTGGGTTAAGGAAAATACCCTGGCAGGAACTATCTTGTCTTCCTTTTTCCCTTCTGACTTGAGCTGAGGACATTCTTTCTTCTGGTGTCCTTCTTGACCACAATTGTAACATCCCTTGGTATTTTCCTGGCATTCCCCAGGATTTTTCCTATGGCACTTAGTACATTACGAGTATTCTACATAACCCAACCTACTGCTTCCATTGTTCGTCTGTGCCCTTTTATCGCTAACGGACCGCTTATTGTCAGGATGCCTTCTTTTCTGACCGTTATTTTGGTTGCTGGACTGATTTCTATGGCTGTGGTGGTAGTTGTTCCGACTAGTCTAAGGTTGACTCTACTGTCTAGGCTCAAGCTTACTGCCTTCTTCTTTACTAACATTAGTGTGCAACCTTTCTACTTCTATTGCAACCTTTCTACTTCTATTGTTGTCTATAGAACATTGGCATAGGTAGTATGTCCTGGGTTTGCTAGCTTAACCCCTAGCTTGATCTTCTGTTGAATTCCTCTAACGAACTTAGACACCCTTAGATAGTCAGTTGGAACCATTTCCGGGGCAAACTTAGCTAATCGGTCGAACTACCGAGCATATTCTGCCACTGATAAACTCCCTTGCTTCAGGCCAATGAACTCCTCAACTATTTAAGTGATGACAACCGAATTATAATACTTTTTGTGGAACAGCTCCACAAATTGGGTCCAAGTCATGGTGGCAACATCATGCGCCTGCTGGACTAAGTCCCACCATATTCTAGCATCTTTCTTGAGTAGAGACGAAACGTAGGATATGCGGTTCACGTTTCCAAGGTTCGTGTGTGTCAGGATTGGCTCCACATTCTTGAGCCACTCTTCTGCCTCGAAGGGGTCTGTAGTCCCTTCAAAGTTCTGAGCGTGTTTCTTACGAAACAGCTCATAAACTGGCTCCATGTGCTGAACTGGATATGGCGCATAATTCACTACTAGCCATCCCCCATATGGACTAACTTGTTGGGGTGTTGGGGCAATTTGTTGCGGCTGTGGTTGCGGCGGAGGCAGAGGCCGAGTTTTAAGTTGAGCCTATCGTCGATGTTGCTGTAATAACTCCTCAAGTTGTTGTCGCAGTCTGGCGATTTCCGCAGTGTTGTCAACCGGCGGTGGCGGCGGTGCATTGCGGCTGGCAGTAGCACGTACTCCACTTTTGCGAATCGGAGGGGCTTCATTGCTCACTGGAGCAGCGTTTGAGCGATATCTTTAATAGAGTTCTAACAGTTGAGAAGAACATGTCAGAACTTTACCCTAATAGGCTCTAAGGAAAAAACTTAATCTAAACAAACATAACTCGGACCTATTAATTATGACTTCTTATGGAAATTATAAGCCTTCTTTATTATTAGAGTGGGTTTCTATACTTAGAAAAATAAGCCATCTTTATTATTTTCTAAGTCTGTTTCTAATCATCCTATATGACTTAATTCTCAGGCTCGAAACTCATCTTTGTTCCAAAGTTAACCATATTGAGGGAGGGTTGGGATCAGTAAAATAGTTCACACTACTACGGCCCCTAACTCTCAATATAGAAACTCAGTTCTTTGATTTGTATCAACCCTCATCGAACTTAGTCATTATTTATTATGAGTGCAAAAGAAATATCAAACTCATACATGTTAAAAAAATAACATTGATATTAATTTGGAAATAAAAAAAAATGAAACTAATCTATTCTAAAAATCGGGATCTTCTACATCTGATCCTTCATCTAGCATATCGTCATCTATCTCTTCATAGTTATCATTGTCTTGTGCCTCAAAATGCCCTCGAGGAAGATTTGTAATGTTTTTGTTCATTTGTAAATTGAAATTCCATTTTTGAAGTTAACCTAAGCATGAGAAAGTAATATCTCATAGCTACCAGCAATTCATCTTCATCATCTATGGTCTCCCAAATTTCTTCTAAGGTTGCAATTACAATAGGGTAATCTTTAAATAATCCAATCACTAAAATATATTGCTCCGCAGCTCTCGTCATGATTTCCTTAGATTCTTGGAGGTGACCTATCTCCTTGGGGAATAAAAGTAGTCTCCAAGTGATTCATTCTAGCACTCCTACGGCGTTTATCGGTTCTCTAATTCTTTTTAAAGCCTTAATGGCTCAGATATCCTCATAAGTTAATGCCCCGTTCATTCTTAACTGAAAACATAAAGAATAAAATCGTTAGTTATACATATAAACATAATAACTATAATCATAAACACTAACTTAGCGGTCAGATTCGGAGCTTTGAGTGTGTGTATCGAGGAGAACTTCATGCGAATGATCTGTTGCTCTGATACCAACTGTAATGACCCAACTAATTCTAGACTTTGGACCATTAATAACTACAATACATAGACACTAATCTTAAGAAAACATACATACGAAATAGTCATAACTTTATTAAAAACTGTAAAGCAAAGGTTAAAATAGATAAAAATCCAGGGTAGGATATGGGATCCTATTATTTGAAATTATACATAACATAAATCTTAAACAAATTCGTTACAAAATCAGGTGCGGAAAATACATGTAAAGCATAATTGAAATGACTAAAAACAACTTAGTCCTCGAATCATTCACGGAGTCCACCGAATCCATTCTCCTTCAATACACAATCCCAAGCCGCCAAGAATCTTCCCGCTGCTATAACTATTTTCCTGCACATATAAAAGAAAAGAATGAGCCTAATGCCGAGCAAGGAAAATCTACTAAAAGCATGAAACATAAAAAAAAACATAAACTATAAACATATAACATATACTATAAACATATATCACAATTCTAACCCATGTACATGGTAAACATTGGGGTTTGCTAACTACGCAACTATAAGCCTCAAAATACAATGAGGTTTGCTAGCTAAGCAACTATAAGCCCCAAAAACATAAAAGGGTTGGGGTTTGCTATTTAAGCAACTATAAGCCCATAAATATATATAAATAATAACATATAAAAACATATAATAGCATAATCATATAAGCATATAATAAGTATTCTATTTTCCTTACCAAATACCAGGATGTCAGAACAAGGACAGGATTTTGGAACACTCCTAAAACCAATAATAGAAAGGTGAGTATTCTAATAGAAAGTGATGAAAAGGAATGAACTAAACCACCGAGAAGATACTTACCGACAAGAAACCTCAAGTTCAAAGAACTTAGATGCCTAACCAAGAATGGAAAATATTGAGTTAGGATTTGAGTAGAGAAAACTATAAAAACTAATGAAATATACAGAAATGAACTAGGAATATGAATACCTTTGAATGCACTATGACCGAACTACACCTCGATATCGAAAACACACTATTAACCTTACTTCCCAGGTGTTTAATAAGCTTAAGATGATAAAGCTTATAACCTTAACCCAAGTGTTTAACACTCTAAAGTAAACCTAGCTGCTTGAAGGCTCTGAACTCAGCTTGAAGAATGAAAGAAATGGTTGGGTACTAGGTCCTATTTATAGAGTTCAAGAATGAAAATATCTTCTTTTAGCTTGAATAAAAATAATGACTTTTTAATTTAAAAACATTTGAATATTCGTTTAGCAGAGGCTTAAGACTCAGTCAAAAGATTCTGAGGCTTATCAAGAGGATATGGAATAAAATGAGCTCGGTTTCAAAATTATTCAAAAACCTTGCCCTAGAGCCTATATATCGCCCATGGTAGGTGATATATCGCCTGGGCTAATATTCCCAAGGCTCGTCGAAGTGTTCATGGGAAGTTACGTGTTTTTAATATTCCCCGAGTGGCGATATAACGCCCCCTAGAGCTGCAATATATCGGCATACGCTGAAATATTATACACGTTATTGCACTTTTTCAACCTAATTTGAATTGAGTAAACAACTTTGACTGAGTCCTCTAATGATTTCAAAGCTGCTGGCAGACTCTGGGATTTTCAAATATTACTCTTAATAAACTATTCCTCAAAAATACTTAATTTCTCAATAAACATGCACATGACAAATGTCATGATCTTATTGGTTCTATCTAAACCTTATTGTATAATAAATATCATCTTCATAATCAACTATATTAATCAAACCTTATGTTATAGTTAATATTCTTAAACTATAGGTTAAACTTATAAAATCTATAAGTGTTGCTACGAGTGTTCAACTAAGTCCTGGCTTGAACCAAAATCCACAGTAATAAACATACTACAACTATTACTAGCCATTATTACTACTACTACTATCTAACTAGCTAAGTAAAGTTCTTGGACTCTACAGAGGTTTTTCTAAACTACCTTGGTGTCGCGGTGCCTGGTAGGCTACGTTGCAGTGCATGTCCTGTGCCATTGTGATTCAGGGCTCTCTATCTAGAGGCGCGCCGCGGCCCTTCAGAAGCAGGCCGCGACTTTAATTGGGGAAAATGGCCAAAGCAAGTTTTGTTATGGGAACCCAAACCTAAGGGCTCAGGAACGATTCCACTACCCGGTTTAGTGGAATCTGGGGTATCGAGGGCTAGTACTTGATCTTGAAGCTCTTAATTAGATTAGTTATTGATGGATATCTATTAATATGATGTGATTAAGGGTACTGCATGGCTCGAGAGGAAAGGATCATGCTCGTTGTCGCATCAACCTATTGCTCAAGACTTGAGGTAAGAAATCTCACACTTGCACCCAGTGTAGAGTGTGCACACTGATTATAGGGCACGGGAATGACCGTTTCATCAATCCATTTTTAGTTAATTGTCTGCTTGTATGAATCTTTGTTCTTATAACTATTTGCAATGATTGCTCGGCCGGGAGGTCATTATCGGCATTACATACGTAATGTATGTTGTAGTGGATGGGACATAACACGAATGCAATGTATACCATAGTGGCAGGGCTATTGTGAAGATGCGATGTCCATCTACTCGGCATGAGTCATATATTGTTTGGAAAATCTATGTGAACTAGTTGTGGTTATAGAATATGCAATACATGTTAATGTTTCTCTAGATATCTGTATGATTTGATTGTGGCTGAGCCTTAGCTCACAGGTGCTACGTGGTATAGGTAAGGGAAAAGGAAAGCTAGATCAGCCATGAGTTGTAGAGTTGTAGGGGCGTCGTGTACATACTCAGCCTGCTCAGTCGTGTCAAGGTCGAGATATTTTGAGGAGCAAGAGTCATTAGTTGAAATTTGCCGCTTAGGTCGGCTAAGTCTATAATTTTAATAAACTTGTATTTTTTTTAAAAACTTTTGGGATCCCTTGTAACTATTAAACCCCTTTTAATGAAAAGTTCAACTTATCGACCAAGAACTTTTAATACCTAAACTGTCGTTTAACCCTAATTACACTATTAATTCCAAATGACTTGCTTAACGAGTGAAACACTATTTTTAACACACAGTGTAACGGTTCTGGATTACAAGGGCCTTACAACTTGGTATCAGAGCTGCCACAGTTTCTTAGTTCCCAAAGATTGGTAACTAATGCTATGATTATGTACTTAATTTCTTAAATGAAGTATATATGCCTTATCTGCATGCTTGATTAGGAAGCATGAGCAATAATGAGGCCTGGCCCTTGAATTCTAGGTGAGTATGAGAATATATGCTTGTTAATGTTGTTGATGCATGTGAAATGTCGATTAGCATAATTTTTGTGAGTGTTTCTTATTGGTTCGGCTGTGAATTGTTGGGAAATTGTGCAATCTATTATCATTTCCTGAAGAGTCAAGTGATTGATTTGCAGATATACTTGGAGAGTTAAGCTTCAAAGGTGATCAAACAGACTAGTCGGTGCTGAAATCCTAGCTAGAGATGATAACTAGGGTTGGAACCCTTTTCCAACTCCTGAGAACTGGCTGCAAATGTTTACTAAAAATGCAATCCATATTACAGAGACAGGAGGATGAGATTAGACTTCTGAAACAGCAGGTTTTGGGATTCGTTTATCGAGAAATATTACAATGACACAATTCAAGCAGCGAAGGCAGATGAGTTTATTATATTGGGTCAGGGAAACGTGAGTGTGACTGAGTATGCCCTGAAGTTTAACAGGTTCACCAAGTTTGCTTCTTACTTGTTGCCAAGCGATGTTGCCTGAAGAGACAGGTTTGTTTGGGGATTCAATCTCATGATAGCACTGGATATTAGGATCACCTCAATACCTGGAGTTACCACATATGCTCAAGTAGTTGAGAAGGCCCTTACGAATTAGGGCACAAAGGATAGGGTTTGGCGTGAGAGTGCAACAAGATGTGATGCTAGGAGGATGGTACCTCCATTTACTAGAAATGGTAGAGATGGAGGCCCTAGTGACCAGAAGAGGAAGACCCTTGACACTTCTACTACTCCAGGTCCTGATAGGAGGAGTCAGGGTACTCAGGGTGGCTGCCAAGGCAGCAACGAGGCATGGAGAAGTTATCTGTTATGAGGCAGGTGGAGGAGACGCCATTTGGGAGAATTTCATGCTAAGGTATGCTTCCTTTGCAGGGTAGTGGGGCATTTTCAGAGGGATTGCCCACAACTGAAGAGAGAGGAATAGAAGAAAGGCAATAGTTTGACGCCAGACTGAGTGTTCACGCTGACCTCGTCTGAGGCTGAGGCTAGTCCCTCGTTAATGACATGTCAAATTTCTAGCGCTGGCTCTACATAAATTGTATTGATTGATTCTGGTGTTACCTATTCGTTTGCTTCTAGTAGAGTGGTTGATAGACTGTGTAGACCTTGTGATTTCTATGTTGTGGGATTTGGGACCTTATTGTCTACTGGGGAATTAGTAGTTTCTAGAAGATGGATTAGATCCTTGCTAGTAGACGTGGATAGTAGAGAGTTGTCAGTAGACCTAGTTGAGCTAGCTATGGAGGACTTTGATATGATTCTGGGCATGGATTGGTTAGCCATGTATGAGTAACCTATAGATTGTAAAAGGGGGATGGTGACTTTTGAGCCCGAGATAGAGGACCCATTTGTGTTTGTAGTGCTGCGATCGGGCCTCGCATTCCTTTGATCTTGACACTGAAGGCTAGAGACCTATTGTTTGGTGGTTGCATAGGATTCCTAGCGAGTGTAGTGGATACCACAAAGGATGTACCAGTAGAGCCGGTAGAGAATATGTTAGTCTGTGAGTTTTTGGATTTATTCCCATAGGACCTACCGGGGTTACATCCGCAGCAAGAGATTGAGTTTGTTGTAGAGTTGGCACCAGGGACAGAACCAGTATCCAGAGCACCATAAAGAATGTCTCTGGTAGAGTTGAAGGTGTTGAAGGTATAGTTACAAGAGTTACTGGATTTTGGATTCATTAGATCCAGCTTCTCACCGTGGGGTGCGCTAGTGTTGTTTGTTAAGAAGAAAGATGGGATGTTGAGAATGTGTATCGATTATAGGGAGTTGAACAAGCTGACAATCAACAACAAGTACCTGCAACCAAGGATTGATGACTTGTTTGACCAATTGCAGGGTAGAATAGTACTCTCGAAGATCGATCTTCGATTTTGTGATCACTAGCTGAGGATCAAAGATGAAGATATTCTAAAGACGGCCTTTCACAAGAGATATGAACATTTGTGTTTTCGATCATGTGGTTGGACTGACCAATGTCCCGACAGCATTTATGGACCTTATGAATAGGGTGTTCAAAGACTACTTGGACAAGTAGGTAATTTTCTTCATCAACGACATCCTGGTCTACTCTCGAATAGAGACAGAACACGAGCAGCATCTCCAGTTGGTGCTTTAGAGGTTGAAGGAGCATAGGTTGTTTGCCAAGTTCAAGAAGTGAGTTCTCGTTACCTAAGGTTACCTTCCTTAGTTACATTTTTAGCAAATATGGAATTAAGGTTGATCTGGCCAAGATTGAGGTAGTGAGAGATTGGCCAAGGCCCGTAAGTGCCCTAAGATCAAAAGTTTCCTTGGATTGGCAAGATACTACCGATGCTTTGTAGAAGGGTTCTCAAGGATTGCTACACCAATGACAAGGTTGACACACAAGAATCATAAGTTTGTATGGTCAGACAAATGTGAGAACAACTTCCAGAGGTTGAAGAGACGATTGATTACAACTTCAGTACTGAGTCTTCCATCAAATGAAGAGAAGTTTGTGGTTTATTGTGATGCTTCAAGGCAGGGGTTAGGTTGTGTTCTTATGTAGGGAGGGAAAGTGATTGCTTATACATCACACAGCTGAAAAAATATGAAAAGTGGTAACCTACTCATGATCTGGAGTTAGGAACAATGGTATTTGCATTGAGGTGTGGCAACACTACCTTTATGGAGAGAAGCATGAGAGATACACTAACAACAAGAGCTTAAATTAATTCTTTACCCAAAAGGATCTAAACATGAGACAGAGGTGTTGGGTGGAGTTTGTAAAAGATTATGATTGTGAGATTCTTTACCACCCAGGGAAAGCCAACGTGGTGGCAGATGCCTTAAGTCTGAAAGGTCCGGGACAGTTATTCAGTTTAAAGCAGATATCAAAGGAGTTGGCAGAGGATATGACTAGAGCAGGGATAGAGTTGGTGGTGGATCAGTTAGCCCCTTGCAATCTGCTCTTTTGGAGAGGATAAAGGAGGGACAGTTGAATAATCCTTAGGTGATGTGGCATAGAGGGGACATCCTATCTGGAGTGGCTAAGGACTATACTATTTCAGAGATAGGTTTGCTGAGGTATAAGAAGAAGATTTATTTTTTGATGGACTATGCTATCAGATGATATATTTTGGATGAGTCTCATACGACACCGTATTCATTGCATTTATGCACCATGAAGATGTACCAGGATCTGAAAACCCTATATTGGTGGCCTGGGATGAAGAAAGATGTGACTGAGTATGTGGCTAAGTGCCTAACATGTCAACAAAGTCAAGGCTGAACACAAGAGACTAGTAGGGTTACTACAGCCTTTGGGTTACCCTGAACGGAAATCAGAGGGCGTCACTATGGACTATGTGGTTGGATTGCCCAGGTTAGTGGGTCAGTGTGATTTAGTGTTCATGATTGTTGATCGGTATACCAAATCAACCTATTTCTTGCTAGTATGGACAAACTTTACAGTGGATCAGTATGCTGATCTTTATGTGAAAGAGATAGTACGCCTCCATAGGGCTCCTAGGTCTATCATGTCAGATCGAGACCCCATCTTTACTTCCATGTTTTGGGGAAGTCTGTAGAAAGCAATGGGGACACAGTGGAAATTTAGTATAGCTTACAATCCTTAGACAGATGGTCAATCTAGGAGGATGATTAAAATACTGGAAGACATTTTGCGGGAATATGTTTTGGACTTTGAAGGGTCCTCGAGTAAATATTTTCGTCTAATAGAGTTTTCCTACAACAACAACTATCAGGCGACCATTGGGTTGGCTCCATATGAGATGTTGTATAGTAGGAGGTGTAGATCACCCATTCATTAGTATGAAATGGGTGAGAGGAAATACATAAGTCCTGAAGCATTCCAGAGGATCAATGAGGCCATAGAAAAGATTAGAGCTCGGATGTTCGCATCACAGAGTAGACAGAAAATTTATTCAAATCCAAAGTACAGTGAGGTGGAGTTCCAAGTGGGAGACTATGTCTTCCTTAGAGTTTCGTCGCTGAAAGGGGTGAAATTTTTTGGGAAAAAGGTTAAGCTAAGCCCTAGATTTATAGGACATTTTGAGATCCTGGAGAGGATTGGTCAAGTAGCCTACAGGTTGGCTTTACCTCCGACATTGTTAGGAGTTCACAATGTTTTCAAATATCGATGCTTCAGAGTATGTATCAAATGCAATTCATCTGGTGCTACAGACAAACTTGTCCTAAAAGGAGCTTCCAATACAGATCCTAGATAGAAAGAATAAAGTCTTGAGGAACAAGACTATACCCTTGGTGAAAGTATTATGGAGGAACAACAAGGTCGAGGAGGCGACCTAGTAATTAGAGTCAGACATGCAGGATCAGTATCTCGAGCTGTTCAGGTAAATTTTGAGGAGGAAATTACAATAAGGAAGGGATGGTTGTAACGTCCCAAATTTGCTAATAAGGCTTAATGCCTTGATTACAAAGGACTTATGTGATAAGTAAAAAAAATTTCTTTGTATCAAACATAATTATTGCATAATTATGTGTAATTAATTAATTATTTGATTTAACAAAAATATAATTAATTTTGAATTAATTTATTTTTGGGATTTTTGGTATTTAAATAATAATAAAAATTGGGAAAAATCACATGCCATCACAGGCATGTGGTACACGTGTGCCACAGTGCACAGGCACTGTGCAACCCGCATAAGAGAGTGTACTCAGTCTCTTGATTCCACAATTTTAGTTATTTAAATATTAAATAAATAATGAGATATTTTAATATGATTAAAATATTATTATTTAAACAAAAATCTGATAACTGATCAGTTATTTTGAATTTGTTTAAAATAACAAATATTTTAATATATAGGATATATTAAATATAGGATATTAGTTTTTCACAGAACATAACTTTTCAGGGATAGAAAAATATCTAGGAATCTCTCTTAGAGAAAGAGAACAATGACATAAACAAAAGTCATTGTTCTTCACAAAACCTAGGTCCAAAACTTTATCAGATCTCATGTGTTGAGAACATCTGATAAATAGTTAATTGCCTATTATTTGTATAGCGAGCCCACACTCGTTCTTTGTGTGCCTGAGAACATTTTGGAAGATCTTGGTGTGAGATCTCGAGGATTTCGCCATACGAAAAGATAGCAGCTAGGAAGGACCTGAGGTAATTTTTTCTGTTCATGTCCTTGATTCAATATATATATGCATGTGAAGAAGTAGATCTAGAAATCTTATGTGATTAATCTAACAATTTGATTGTTGTTCCGCTGCGTATAATCTCTTATTTGATCAATGAAAACCAACATTTTCTTGCTAAGCCTTGACTCACGGGTGCTTCGTGGTGCAAGTAATGGAAAAGGAAAGCTAGATCAGCAATAAGTTGGAAAGCTGTAGGGGCGTCGTGTACATACTCAGCCAGCTCGGTCGTCACAGTCGAGATATTTTGAGGAGCATGAGTCATTTGTTTAAATTTGTCACTTGGGTCGGCTAAGTCTATAATTGTGATAAACTTATATTTTATTTAAAAACTTTTGGGATCCCTTGTAACTATTGAACCCTTTTTAATGAAAAGTTCAACTTATCAACCAAAAACGTTTAATACCTAAATTGTCATTTAACCTTAATTAACTTTTAAGTCGAAATGACTAGATTAACAAGTTAAGCACTATCTTTAACACACGGTGTAATGGTCCTGGATTAGTAGGGCCTTACAGAAACCATCACCTTCGATTCTAGTGTCTGGGTTGGCCTTGAGGCAGAAAAAGAACAAGATATCCTCTGAGTTGGGGCCTCCCACTCATTCTTGGGAAATAAATATTTAAGCCACGATAAGAGGGCGGGCATAAAATTTTGCATCGGTCTTTATCCCATGACGATTCATTATTTTATTTACCTGGGGCATAAAATGTATTCTAGAGACTATTCTCTCAGCCTCATAGAAACTATTTGCGTTAACCTTGATCTAGCCCACTCATTCTTGTTCTTTTGGTTTCTAATTTTTTAATTAATTAAGGTCACTTGGGTACAGAGTAGGGCTAACTGTTAGAGGTGACCTAAGGATATAACTTTGGATATGGATCATGAAAGTCAACAGGGTTGGTCATGTTTAATAACTAGAAGAAGGTCCCTAGAGAACCTGACCTAAGGCATAAAGGCTATGGTTCATGTAATGCACAAAAAATCCTAATGAGGTTAAGTACCTTAATGGCATGCCCAGGAACATGAGTGAAATTATATGATGAATTATATTATTATATAATTAAAAATATTTGACTATCTGCATTAAATGTGTTTAAGGCTCGTCCACGGTGAGAACATACATATTTGTAATTTGACTCGTTGAGGGTATATTTTTTATTTTATATGGTATGTGTCTTGTGACTACATTATTATGTGGTAATATGTTGAATGTCGGAAATAGTGGACTTTTTCAACCAATAATAGCGGAATGTCACAATGGAAATATCCAACTCTGGTTGAGTTTAAGATTATTGTTGAGATTAAGCAAGTTGGTAGAAATTTTATACCCCACGATATTATTGAGGTAATTGGAGATTAATGGAATAAATAGTAATAATAGTAATTAGAGGTTTAGGTAAGATGACCATTTAACCCCTAGGGTTAGTATGGAGTGGAAATTAGATGATGGGCATTATAGTCTTTTAGGTGCATGGATGGTAATAAGATGACCATTCCCTTATTCTTTCTTCATTTTTTTGTTTTTCCCAAGAACACTCTTTCACAAAACTCTCTCAACCAAGCTCTTGAATTCCACCAAATTTTCTAAAGATTTGCAAGCTTTAGAAGGGGATTGCCGGTCATTAATTACATCCTTTCCATAGGATTCAATCACAACAGAAATGTAAGATTTTTCTTCATCATTTTCATTTTTGCTCTTGATGGAGTTTGAGGATTTTAGTTGATTTTCCAAATTTGATGATGCTATGTTGTTTCTATGGGTAAGTTGAGATTAGAAACATTTTTAAGAACTATTTTAATCTCTAAATTCGTATTGAAAGCTATGATTTTGTTTTGCTTTAAAGATTGCGGAAAGTTGGGAATTTTAGCCCTAACTCTTGAATTTATGATGTAGAACTTGTATTTTGATGTTTGGTTGAGGTTGTATGATGTCTGTAAATAAATATATTGTATACTTGTTTGGGAATCATTATTGTACTTAGAATAGGTTGGAGACAAGTTTGGGGTCAGATTGGTTAGGTTTGAGAAAATTGAAAAACGTAGAAAACTGGGCTCTGTGTAGAGTCTATCGACCGGCCTGCTGTATATTGGTAGGATGCATATTTTTGGGCAGCCAGTCGATCTTCCTTGGGCAACCGGTCGACCGACCCATGTTGTTGGCTTGGTCACAGGTCCAATTTTGATGGTTTTTGATGGGTAACCTTGGGGGAACTAATGTTAAAGTTCCTAGGACATAATTGAACATGTTTAAAGTTTATTTAGAGCCTATGAAGTTTATGGAAGGTGATGTTGGGTTTTTTTTAATGGAGAACTAATCCTATGTTATATTGATTATGACTTAAAGCCAATTTAAAGAAGCTTGAAGGAGTTCGCACTTGGGTCAGTACCTAATTTATTGCTGGAACCCAGGTAAGAAAAGTTGGTATTTTCACATAGAGCAGACATTGGTCCTATTGTATGAGATTACAATTATTACCGTAATATTGAAATGAGATTTCACTTATTACCGGAATATTGAATTAAGTATGCAGTTATTCCGTATGCTTAGTGCCTAGAGACACACTTTGCTATATATGGTTCTTGATGATGCACCTTATTAAGCATCGACCATACACATGGTGTTGGTGATGCATATTATTTAATATAGTGGTTATTGAATGTTTGTACAATTAAAATATAGGTGGTTGTGATTTATGAATTAGAAGGCTTGTTATTGAATATATATGGTTAGGTGGATTATTATTTATCTGAATGGTACATGTGGGACATGATTAATTAATCATGTGAATTGTTATATATATATATGTTGTGTTATTATTGATGCCTTGTGGAACTTTTCTTCCTGGGCCATGGCTCACGGGTGCTCTATGATGCAGGTAAGGGAAAAGGAAAGCTAGATCAACTATCAGTTGGAGGGCTTGGCGAGAGAGTGTACATGTTTGGCTTGCTTAACCTACAGGGTTGAGTTATCTAATGGACTTTAGTCCAAAATCTTATATTTTCACTAAGGCTGACTTATTTTGTGTACATATGTTATAACTATGTTATTTTTAAATTAAATGGGATCCCATGTAACTTTTATGCATTCAAATCAAATGACTTGATTCTTTTTATCAAGCTTTGGCATTTTAGTTAACGATTTTATCTTTAAGTGAAACTTTTGTGTCTGAAAGACTCGCTTAACGAGTTTAGCACTATTTGAAACACACAAGGTAATAGTTCTGGTATATTAAGGTGTTACAACTTGGTATTAGAACCGCCAAGGTTTTATGGCTCTTGAAGACTGACTGAACATGTACACTCGTTGCCCCAGACAAGCTCGACTCATGGTTTATTGGGTAAAGGGTTGACTATTTGTTTAACTTCTTATTTGAAGCATATTGCATTATTTGCATGTTAGAATAGGGAGCATGATATATTTTATGCCAAGGCCCTTTGCTTAATATATTTATATGAAAGATATGCTTACTAGCATTATTGTAGATGTGAATAGTTTTATTGCTCAATTATTGCAGTGATTCTAAATGATTTGAACCCCAATAAAAATAATGAGACCCAAAAAATCAATTTAGAACGAGGATGCCTTGAATTGTTCTAAAACTAGTTTCTAAAAAAATAAATTACAAAGAACATTGACCCATTATCTATAGAGAGATAAGAACCAAATGTATAAGAAGGATAGTAGATGCCACTCTCAAGAAATAAGGAGGATTGGGAGTGATAAGTCAGGAAACGAACGCCACAAGAATCATCTTGATAAGGTCTAAGAAGTTCTTTGAAGAACCATAGAGAAAACACTCTCCAAAATATATTGATTCCAAAATCTATTTAGAAATCTTATATCTCCCCCTATTTATACTTGTAACATCCCTCCAAGAATAAGAAAAGCCACATTTAAAGCATTAAATTGATACATGCATCAATATAGACAAAAAGCCTTCAATTATAGACTAATAGTCTTCTAGTAAGTAGCTAAATGGCTGAATACAAAAAGTCTAACTTTAATATAACTAAATGTCTTAAATAAAACATAAATATATGCCCATAAACTCTATAAACTCAATGGCAACATTTTGGAAGTTAACCAGCCACTTTAAATTGCCTTAATAACATTGAATAGGCATTAATCTCAGTTTTGACTAATTTTGGACTTTATCTATTCATAATCAGCCTATATTTCTTGAATTAGTTCATTAAGTACTTCTTTGAACCTTCTAGCTCTTGCTCTTGTAATTGGCCCCACTAGAACTTGCAATGGCTCTTCTAGTGGTGCTCCTTCATTCTCATCATGTAACACCCTGAATAGCCAAGACCGCTACACTGTGTACTTATAAAGGTGCAAAACTTGCTAATCAAGTCATTAATTTAAAAATGTGTCACTAAACATGTGCGAGCTAGGGTTAAAAAGGTTTTGGTCTCAAAAGTTTCATTTTAAACAATTAAACTGTTATATACATGGGATCCCAAAAGACACAGAGTTAAAACTAGGTTTAGAGACTCCTAAAAGTACATAAACAATTATGAGCCATACTAAGGCAAAATAGACAATCTTTGGTCTCGCGTCCCTCTGCCTAAACCTCAACCGTGGCGGCTGAGCAGCTGGCCATGTATATTCTGCTTGCACCCTGATCAAGGTTGGTCAAATTTTCCCTTCCCTTTACCTGGGCCACGTAGCACCCGTGAACCAAGGCCCAGCAAGAAAACATGTGCAACACAAATAGTAATAACAGATAGCAAATTCACTAAGCATGAACTCTCATAAAGTAATTCACATAATATCTTTCAGCATATATTCAGAATCGTGGATGCAATCAAACACTTGTAACACTCATATCACATAATAGTCAGGGCCGACAACTTAGGCCACACCCTCTGTTTATCCCACTGACTCCGGCCCGCTTAAACCAAGCTTAGTACATATTAAGCTGTCATCGGCTACCAGTGGCCAAGCCGCGCCCTGTGTGCTAGTGTAACCCTTGGCACCCTTAGGCCATTGGTTCACTAAATAGCTTGCATGGAATAATACCATCTTTTCAAGCATACACGATAGGGAACCCTTAGTCCCATCACATATATTCAACCAAGTGCAATTTTCTTACCTTTGATCTTTGCATTTATTGTTTACGAGCAACACTCCTCAAGCACAATCTGTTCCCGAGCCTAAGCTTTTATCACCTAGTCACAACCAAAGTATTAGGTTTCATTAATATCCAAATATAGGTTTTCGGGTACAAAACTAACTTCCGGGAAATGGAATCCCACCAAGCACAGTGGTGAGATTGATCTTGAGCACTCTAGGCTCAATTCCTGACCTTAAAAACCCTAAACGTTCAAGTGCACAACTAAGGGCTGCGACCCTTGAAGCTTAGCCGCAGCCCTGGCCTCAAAACAGAATGAAGGGCAGCCCTGGACAAAGACACGCGCCGCGGCCCTAGCATTGGGCACTGCGGCGCTCACCCTTGGCCGAGCCTGCTTGGCTCATCTTCAACCTAGGGCCGCAGCGCTCTAGAACAGAGCTGCGGCCCTTCCCTTCGAACCCAGAATACCCACCATTTCCAACATCTAAACCTCATCCAAAGCCATCCCAAGGCTTCCCATTTCAACATCCAACAATCCCAACACTTTCAGAACAAGTTAAGCCACACAATTCAACAGAAAAACTCAGCTTAAACTCATAGAAATCATGCTTTTAATTTATGAAACTTAAGAGCATAAACACTCAAAACCAACCAGTCAAAGTTTATATTTAAACCTCTAATTTATAAATTAAAGCTTACCACTTCAATGGAATCCTTTCCCTAATCAAAACCCAGCTAGTTCCCAAAGCTTTCCAGCTCAAATTCCACCTTAAACATCAAAACTGAGATCACCTCAATACCCAGCTGAAAACTCAGAATTGAAACTTCAAAACATAGTTTGATCCTTTGCTTAGCCTTGATTAAATATCTCATGGATAATCTCTGAGCTTAGCTTCAAATCCCCACTGAATTTCCCAACAAATTTCCAGCTTAAAATCCCAGAAATTCTCTGCTTTTCCTTTGTGGTTTTCACCTAGTTTTCCTTGAGAGAGAAGAGAATAAGCTGAGAAATAAAGTCGATTTATTTCTTTCTATGGGTTTCCTTAAGTTTGTCTTATTCGTTAAGTTAATCCCAAGGCTCGGGGTGCTGGAAACGTCCCTCAGGGAAAAACGGTAAAATCCCCCAATATTCCCGCCTAGACTTCCTAACCTCGAATATATCTCCATATATTTTTTTTCATAACCCGATAGTCTAAATAGCTACCCGATACCTGAAATACCTCGGACTTATCCAAAGTCAATTGTTAAGACCTGTTGTGACTTTTCCCCACTAACTAGCCCTAGGATCGCCTCGAGCCGTGCTTTGCACACCTACCCACATAATAATGTGGTTCTCACAATTACCATATATACATATTACATTAATACCAATATAATCATACAAGCATTATTAACCATATAATTATGCATTTAAATCTATAAAATCATTCAAATCACATTAAACCTGATAATCCTCCTGGCACACTAATCAAGTCCCTTAAGCCTCATTAGCGAATTTGGGGTCGTTACACATCATTCCCTCCCTCTTGAGAAGGATTTGTCCTCAAATCTTGACCTGCATAAAAAGGAGACAAATCAGAAACATTAAAACTTGCACTCACATTATACTCACCTGGAAGGTCTAACTTATAGGCATTTTCATTGATCCTTTCAAGCACTTGAAATGGTCCATCACCCCTTGGAAGATGTTTAGATCATCTTTGAATAGGAAACTGCTCCTTTCTCATATGCACCTAAACCCAATCACTAGGTTCAAATACAACTTTATTTCAACCCTTGTTGGCTTGGGCTGCATATTGTCCAGTCCTCCACTCAATATTTTTTCAAACCTTCTTATGAATCTATTTTACAAAATTAACTTTCTTTTTGCCATCCAAGTTAACACACTTAGTTACAGGCAATGGAGTTAAATCCAAAGGAGTTAATGGATTAAAATGATACACAATTTCAATTGGTTAAAACTTAGTAGCAAAATGCACACTCCTATTATATGCAAAGTCTACATGTGGCAAGCAATCTTCCCTTGTTTTCAAGTTCTTTTGTATTATGGCACACAATAAAGTAGATAATGTTCTATTAACCACTTCAGTCAACGGTGCGGCTAAGCTACTAATTCTTTCACAAATCTTCGATAAAAACTAGCCAACCAATGCAAACTTCTAACATTACCCACACTTGTAGGTCTCGGCCAGTCTCGAGTTGCACACACATTTTCTTCATCCACCTCAATTCCTTGGGCACTAACAAGAAACTCAAGAAGCATAAGCTTATATGTACAAAAGGTACCCTTTTTGAGAGTATCAAACAACTTTTCTTTTCTTAAAACATCTAAAACAAGCTTTAAATGCTCAACATGATCATCCAAGTTTTTGCTATAAATCAGGATATCATTAATATACACAGCACAAAATTTGCCAATCAAAGCACGCAAAACATGATATATTAATCTCATGAAAGTACTACGTGCATTAGTTAATCCAAATGGCATAACTAACCACTCATATAAACCATGTTTTGTTTTAAAGGTAGTTTTCCATTCATCTTCTTCTGACTTCCAAATTTAATGATATCCATTTTTGAGATCAATTTTGGTAAAAACACAAGAACAATGCAATTCAAGCATATCATCTAATCTAGGAATAGGGTGTCTATACTTTACAGTGATTTTTTTGATGACTCGACTATCAACACACATCCTCCATGATCCATCTTTCTTTGGAACAAGCGACACTAGAACCGCACAAGGACTCATTCTCTCATGCACAAGCCCCTTCTCCATGTGCTCACCAACTTTCCTTTGAAGCTCTTTTGTTTCCTCATGACTGCTCCTATAGACTGGCCTATTTAGGATTGTTGCTCCAGGTATAAAATCATTCTGATGCTCAATTCCCCTTATTGGAGGTATACCATTGGGTACCTCATCAAGAAATACATCATCAAAGTCCTGTAAAAGAGAAACAACAACACAAGGCAAGGAAACGTTACGTCCATTAGTATTCAAACAAGCCTCATTGTACAAAATTACAATCACAGGATGGTTTGTTGACAAAGCTCTTTTGATCTCTTTTTCTTTTGCAAAGAAATTCATTTTTTTTCCTCTCCTTTCTTTCTACGCTAGCGAATATTTCTTTCTCTTTTTTTGTTCTTTTTTCTTTTCTTTTAATCTCTGCCTCTCTTGTTTGAGTATTCTCACTCTTTTTTTTAACTTTACTTGATCTTCATACACTTGTTTTGGAGATAATGTTACAAGAGTTATTGGCCTTTCATTGAATACAAAGGAGTATTCATTAGAATAACCATCGTGAGTAACATGTCTATCGAATTGCCACTGTATTCCCAAAAGAATATGTGATGCATGCATTGGAACCACATCACATAAAACCTCGTCTTTGTATTTCCCAATTGAGAATGACACCAAAACCTTTATTTTCACCTTAACTTCTCGACAATCATTCAACCATTGCAAATTGCATGGTCTAGGATGTTTCAAAGTTGGTATATTCAATTTTTGCACCAAACTAGTACTGGCCACATCTTCCGCCATCAATAATCATGCTACATACCTTTTCATTGACATGCCATCTAGTATGAAAAATATTTTCACGTTGTGGCTCTTCATCTTCCTTGACTTGTACATTTATAGCTCTCCTTGCAACCAACATCTCTCCATCAACTAGATACTCAATATCACTTTCATCCTCCAATGGTGGCATAGAATCAATGTTAGACTCGCCTTCGATCTCAAAATCGCCATTTTCATTCAAAATCATCACTCTTTTATTTGGACACTAACTAACAATATGGCCCCTTCCCAAACATTTAAAGCATTTAAGATCTCTATTTCTAGAAGGTTGGGAATCAGTTTCACCTTGGTTATGGGTGCCTCCATTTTTGTTGTCTTTGGGCGGTTCAACCTTGTTCTTGGATTGATGTTTATCATCATTCTTGCTCCAATTTTGATTCCAAGTTCAAGAAGAACAAGAATTTTGACCCATCCTTGTGGAATCTTTCCTTTTCAATTACGCTCCACCTTTATGGCCATATGCAGCATGTCATTCAACTAAACATAATGTTGTAGTTCCACCATGTTTGCAATGTCACGGGTTTAAACCAGCTATGAACCTGGCTATAGTAGCTTCTCAATCCTCCTGCACCTTAGCCCAAATCATGGCCATCTCCATCTCCTTGTGGGAATACTCAATAGTTCTAGATCCTTGAATGAGGCTTTGCAATTTTTGAAATAAGTCCTTGTAGTAGTTACATGGAATGAATCTTCTTCTCAAGAAAGATTTCATTTCCCCCAAGTCTCAATAGGTCTTTCACCATTTCTTCTCCTGCTCAAAGTCAATTGATCCCACCAAACAATAATATAGTTAGTGAATTCAATGGCAGCTAGTTTTACCTTTTTCTACTCAGAATAGTTGTGACAATCAAACACCAACTCAATCTTTTTCTCCCACTCAAAATAAGCTTTAGGATCATTTATGCCTTGGAAGGATGGAATCTACATTTTAATGTTTCCCAAATTTTTATCAAATCGATCTCTAACTCGTCTTCCTCCATTTCCATGCCGAAATCTGCCCATGTTAACATCAGAGACACGATCATCTTCGTCCTCATCATTTTCATAATAATCCTCATAATCATATGTGTGTTGATTCCTGTCTCTTTGTTGCAAGTTAGGAGCTATAGGTGGATGCCTCCTTTGTGATCTCTCTTCTACCCTATCAATCCTTTCATGTAGATGTTCTAATTCAGTCCTCGTCATCCGTCTTATCTCCCTCATTAATGCTTGAATTTGTAAATTTGGAAAAGCCTGTTGTTGATCTTCTTCTTGATTATGGGACGTGATTACTACAAACAAATGTTAGAAAGAAAATCGAACAATTTCTCACCACACTTTCTCATGTGTTTCACTCTACAATGATATCACTCACACTCCTATTTACTGATATTTGGCTCTTGCCCTCTTATGATCTCACACTCTCTTGCCTTTTTCCTCTCTTTAGTTCCCTCTTTTAGTTCTTTATTGAACTTAATGAACCCAAACAAAATTTGTTTCTTGTAACAATGAAACAAAGCAACTTGCAAGACTGAGAATTTCAAATAGCAAAAGGAAAGAATGAGAAATTTTAAGAACAAAGAAAATTGAATTATAATATAGATACACACTTTAAGATATTGAAATTGGTAGAATACACTTACGTAAAATAAATTTTTAATTTGAGCAATATTCGAACATTAACTTCTAATCTATATTTTTTTGTTTTTTTTTCTTCTTTTTCATTATTATTTTTTCTATGTTTTTTTATGATAAAATGATAGAGTATAGCAAGACTTGAACAAAATCAATAGGTAATAAAATTAATCAACTTAGTATTTTTGCCAAGATAAGAAAGCTATTTTTGATAAAATTTGGATGAGATGGAATAGATGAAATGAACAACTAAAATTAAGAATAAAGATACATAATAACCTGATTTAGAATCCTTATCTCTAATAGTAAATGATGTGATTCTAAATTATTTGAACCCTAATAAAAATAATGAGGCCCAAAAATCAATTTAGAACAAGGATGTATTGGATCATTCTAAAATCATATTCTAAAAAAAATAACAAAGAACCTTGATCTGTTATCTATAAAGACATAAGAACCAAAGGTATAAGAAGGATAGTAGATGCCACAGTCAAGAATAAGAAGGATTGCGAGTGATAAGTCAAGAAACGAACGCCAGAAGAAAGATCTTGATAAATTCTAAGAAGTTCTATGAAGAACCAAAGATGAAACACTTTCCAAAATATATTGATTCCAAAATCTACTTAGAAATCTTGTATCTCCTCCTATTTATACTTGGAACATCCCTCCATGAATAAAAAAAGCCACATTTAACGCATTAAATTGATACATGCATCAATATAACCAAAAACTCTTCAATTCTAGACTATTAGTCTTCTAGAAAGTAGCTAAATGGCTGAATACAAAAGGTCAAACTTTAATATAACTAAATGCCTTAAATATATGCCCATAAACTTTATAAATTCAATTGCATTGTTTTTGGAAGTTAACCAACTACTTTAAACTACCTTAATAACATTGAATAGCCATTGATCTCCATTTTTACTAATCTTGGACTTTATCTTTTCATAATCAGCCCATATTTCTTGGATTAGTCCATTAAGTGCTTCTTTGAACCTTCTAGCTCTTTCTCTTGTAATTGGCCCAATTGGAACTTTCAATGGTTCTTCTAGTGTTGCTCCTCTTAGGCATAGGCAATCAACGAGACTTGGTGATGATAATGGTGGGGCAAAAATGATAATAATGATCAGAACCCTTCAACTGCTCCTCAGGGATGGGAGCAAGTGATGGGTGATTAACAAGATAGAATTCAGAGACAGTAAGAGGAAATTAGACAATTGAGAGAGAAGATGCCAGCAGGGAATGCTGCTGATCAGGTGCCTCCTGCATTGGTACCTTTAACTGTACAACCTGAGATAGGGAATAGATGGGAACCATTGTATGAAAGGTTCTAGAAACAACACCCTCTGGTCTTCTAGGGAGGGCCAGAGTCTGAATAGTGGATGAGCATGATTATGTCCATCCTTGACTTTATGAGGGTTGTGGGAAACAACAGGGTGGCCTGTGCTACTCATATGTTACGGGATGATGCCCGTATATTGTGGGAGATGGTCTATTAGACTTGGAATATTGCCACAATGAATTGGGAAAAATTCTAGGAGTTATTTAATAGAAAGTATTATAATGACGCAGAACGGACTGCGAAGGCAGATGGGTTTATGAGTTCTGTTCAGGGCGATAAGACTGTAACAAAGCATGCCTTGAAGTTTTACAGGCTGGCTAAGTTTGCTGCTGACTTAGTACCATCAAATACCGCCATGAAATAAAGATTTATTAGGGGGTTGATAGCTATGATAGCCCATGATATGAGAATCACATCTGTACCTGGGGTACTACATATTCCTAGGTAGTTGAGAAAGCCCTTACTACTAAAGGGGTTGAGAACAAAATATGGAGTGCAAGTGTCGCGAGACGCAATGCTTGGAGGACAACTCCTCTGTCTAGTGGATCTGGTAAGGGTGGTGGTTCCATTGATCAAAAAGAAAGACTGTAGAAATTTTTGGTACCACTGGTTCAGATAAGATGTCCCAAGTTACTCAGGGTGGTCGTCAGGGTGGGAACAAAAACTAGAGAACTTACCCTTAGTGTGCTAGATGCAAGAAATGACATTTTAAAGATTGTGCAAAATCATGTTTCGTTTGTGCAAAAGTGAGACATTTCAAGAAGGATTTCCCATAGCTGAAGAAAGATGAATCAAAGAAAAGTGGCAATCTGACTCCAAGTCGAGTATTTATACTAACTCAGGCAGAGGCCGATGCTAGCCCATTGGTGGTGACAAGTCAAATTTCTAATGATTGCTCAATGTGTTCAGGATTGATTGATTCTTGTGCTACTCATTCGTTTGTGTCAAGTAAAGTGATAGACAAACTTAGTGGACCTTGCGATATACATTATGTTGGGTTTGGGACCTTGTTACCTAGTAGATAATTAGTAATCTCTAGGAGGTGGGTTAGGTGTTTACCTATAGAAGTTTATTAGTGGACCTGATTGAGGTGGAAATGGAGGGTTTTGATATAATACTTGGTGGCCCTGTTTGGCTCACCGAATTGGGACATGGATTATGATAAATATTCCCAATCCTACATTTGGAAACTAAAGTTTATAGGATAATTAGTTTGTTGACTAAAATTAATAATGCTTTGGTTTGATAACTAGACTCGAGTAAATAGGTGGGTTTAGGTAGGAAAGGAAATAGCCTCTTTATTATTCCAACTCAACTCATTTGACGATACATCAATCTAAACCATACTTCATATCTCATCAACCTTTGCTCTTCTCTATCACTGACGTTGGATTGTCGCCGTCCCAAAGTCGCAGCTGTCCCAATGTCTCCCCGCCAACGACTTGATGACCCTCTGTCATTGTTCCGAAGATCTCACCATCACTCATGTATTATTTTCTTCTTCTTGGGTCTCTTCACCAAGTTTTTTTTTTTTTGGATATCTTCTTGGCTCCATCTGTAGATCAACCTGTGTATCCTGTTAGTACCCAATATTTTTTCTTTGCTTTAGTTTGTATTTCTAATCAACCATGTATATATATATATTTATATTAATAGATAGACTGATATTTTTATTTTGTGAGTTTTGTTTGTTACTGATCTATTTTAGATCTAATGGATTTATTTGATTTGGTACCATCTATCAATATTCTATCTAAACCAACTTTTCACAAAAAATTGAGAAATTTAATATTGTTTTGTTTTTCTTTCATAATATTATATTGATTTGAAGATGAACATGAAAGAAAAATGATAATATATATATATGAATTTATAGTTGTTTTGTGATTTAGAATTATGTGAATTAACTTTTTGATTAGTTATTTTCTTTTTGTGTTTTTGCTTTAATTTCTTTCTTTTATCTTTTACTATTTTCACGATTATATATATATATATTGTTTTAATTTTCTTTCATTGTATTATATAGAATTCAAATAATGACAAATATATTATGCAGAAAAAACATTTATTATTAGTAAAGAGAATGGTGGGTAGATATATATGTACTTGTGAATTTACATAATGTACACATTTCAAATTTTGAATAAACAATACACATTACTGTGTATAATAGTTCTTGAGTGCTAATTATTTTTTGAATAATTTTTTGTTTACACATGTCTTTACCGTGATAGCTTATATATTCTTTTTCATTTCTTGAATAGTTATAGACGAGATTGACATTGTGGTATATGTGATTGCGAGAAATATGTGTTTTAGAAGAATAATTATGGGTATTTTGGTGTTAATAAATGCATACAATATGGTTCAAAAAAATTATGAAAAATGCATGCTTATAAATCGAACATTTTGTGAATAACGAGACTTGTCTAAGTATATTAGATAGCTATCTACGAAATGATGATATAGAGTGTTTGAATGAACTTTGAATGGATATGAAGACTTCTGGAATATTATGTGAGCTACTTCAATATAATGGAAAATTTAAAGTGGATGGATTAGTGACCATAGAAGAGCAAGTAATTATTTTCTTAAATATACTTGCTCATAATGTTAAAAATAGAACAATTCACAATGAGTTAAGCGGTCAGGTGAAATTGTTAGTAGATACTTTTATTCGGTGTTGAATGGAGTCTTTCGATTACAAGCTATAGAAGCTATTTTAGAAAGTTTCAATGATGATAGATGGAAATGGTTCAAGGTAAATTATTAAATTTCAACTTAGAAATTATTAGATTTTGGAATCTTGAAAATTAAGGTTATATATTCAAATTCATATTTTGTTAGTTTTATTACGTGAATAATTTTTTTGGAGCATGAAATGGGACAAATATTGAGGTGCGTGTTAGTGAAACTAACAAGCCAAGATATCAAAATAGAAAGGGGAAAGTTACCACCAATGTGTTTGGAGTTTGTAATCAAATATGAATTTTATATTTGTTTTACTCGGTTCAGAAGGTTCGACATCAGATTCAAGAGTTCTTCGAGACGCAATAACTAAGAGCGCATGGTTTAAGAGTTCCCGCAGATAAAATTTGTTTTTGTAAAGTGCAATACACATTAATCTATAGTATAACTCAAGTGTCAATAATTTATGTATGTTATTTTTTATAGGATTTTATTATTTTGTGGATGCTGGTTATACCTATTTTGAAGGGTTTTTTGCACCATATGGAGGAACATGATATCATTTGGCATAATGACAAGATGGATGTGTGCCTACAAATGAGAAAGAATTATTTATTATGAAACATTCACCTCCTAAAAATAAAATAGAATGTTTCTTTGGTTTGCTTAAAATTCGATGGGCAATATTGAAAAGTCCCTTTTATCCTACTAATACTCAATGGAGAATAATGACTGCTTGTTGTCTTCTTCATAACCTTATTAGACAAGAAATGTCATATGATTCTATGGAAGGAGTAATAGATGTACAAGATAGCTCACAAAATAAAACTCTTGATGATATAAATGTTGTTGCCACTATTAAATTATCAGATGTATGGACTAGTTGGAGAGACGTTTTGACAACAAACATGTTTGATTAATGGAGAACAAATAGTGGCTGTAGATATTAGCATTGTATTAAATACTATTTTCAATGTTCTTAATTAGTTTGGTTGAACTTATTAGAAATTGATATGTACTAAACATTCATTTCAATTATGCAAAACAATAAAAGTATGTCTTTGTGTTTTTTAGTGTTTATATTTAAATGTATTTTGTGTTTTCCATTTAGTAAATGTTGTATATCATTAGGTTTCTATATTTGTATTGTATATGAATGGAAAGTCGAGGAAACATGAAAAATACTGACAATCAAAAGAAAGGGGGTCGTCGTACTTGGACAATTATGGAGGAGGAATCATTATTGGGCATTTTAGAGTTATTTGTGCAATGTGGCTATCGTTGTTACAATGGCTTCAAATCCGGCACATGCCTTTAGTTGAAAAAGAATTACAAGTCAAGTGTTCTAATTTTATATTGAAAGCAATCCCCCATATTGTGTCAAAGATGAAAACATTGAAGAAACAATACGCTATAGTATTTCACATACTAAACACGAGTGGGTTTGGTTGGAATGATACATTGAAATGTGTTGAGGTTGATAGTAATGAAGTATGAAATACATATTTGCATGTACTTATTTTATTAAGTTCCTTTAATTGATTTTAAATCGATGAATAACATTAAACATACATTCTAACTTATTACTTATTTATTTAAGAGCCACAAAGAAGTTGATGTATGGAGGGGTAAAAAAATTTCCATGTATGAAAGGTTGGCTAACATCTTCGGAGTTGATTGTGCATCTGGAAAAGCTACAGAAACTCTCGCTAATATGGCTGAAGCAGTTGATCTTGAAGATGATGATGATCATAATGAAATGAAAGAAGAATCATCATAGTCTCCCATGTCTGCCAACCAATCAAGTTCTGGTAATCAATCTCAACCTGGTAAAAAAAAGCGAGCGAGATCAGGTTCATATATTTTTTTGGGTTAGAAAAACAAGCAAAATCTTTTGATAAAATGATGAAGAAATCACATGAGGAATTGAAGTTTCTCATTGATGTACTAAACAATAGAGATAATAATAAGATGTATGACTCTGTTTGGGAAGAGATCACCAAGTTGAACCTCCTCGTTGCTCATCAAATCAAGGCTCTAAACATATTTGTCGAACAACTGTGGAAAGTGAGTGATTTGAAAAACATGGTCGAGGCCACCAAGTTGGAGTTTGTTATGACCCTTATCAGATAGTGATAGTAGTTAGATCAATCAATAGCTTCAATACTTATTACTTATATAGAACTTGTGTTTAAACTATCTAATATTTTGTGTAACCATTCATGAATGTGTAGTAACTTATATGAACTACCAAAATAGAGTTTGTTATGACCTTTTAGGTAGTGATAGCTAGATCAATAGAAAGCTTCAATATTTAGATAGAAATCATATTTAAGCTATTTTAAATTTTTTATCAATATTCATGTATGTGTAGTGGATATATGTTTTTTGCCAACGGTGTATTAAGAAATAATAACGTAGATTAGTGCTTAGTAATAAACCGTAATAAAAAAATGAAATGAATTCAGAAGAACACAAATCTTTTACATGGTTCAATGGTTAAAATCTACCTAGTCTATGAGTCTATTTTATTATTATTTCTCTCTCTATTTTGGCAGAGTTTCAGTATTACAGAATAATCGGTCCCTTTTCCTGTCCAATATTCTTAGTATTTATAGAAAAATTCCATAGCCAGGTTTGGGCAACCGTGTGAGTCAATCACACATATACATATTTATTACATTTAATACATATATTTCCCATTTATAATGGGATATGATTTGATCATAAAGTAAATGTTCTCCTAATATCTAGGACATTGAATATGACAGCCTGGTAATAAATAATTGTATTATGGGACCCGAGTCTTTGGGGATCCACGGGTACGCAATATATTTGAGTTATCACGAGCTGGATATCTCTCCGAGCTCATACTTTGACAACTGTTTGAATATTATGAGCTCACACTTTACAACCTTCGTGTTTGTAGCTCGGGTTAAACCCAGGATGCCTAACATCACACGTGCCCATGTGAAACTGGAGTTGCTTACGTGGATAATAAGAAGATATCATTACCTTCGTTATTTCTCTGTATATTTATTTTCTAGTTGTCCTCGAACTGAGTGATTACTAGAGCTAAAATAAGGGTACAACATTTGCCCCCCAAGCTCCTACTCGTGCATGACGTCATCATTTTCTAACCTACACAGTAGGGGCTTTTAGTCTTCTGTTACACAAAACCATGCTTGCCCACTACTCGAGTACTGGACATGTGGTGTACTTCAATTGGCATCTGTTTGGGTTTCGAGGATTGCAATAATTGTCTTGTCACCTTTTTGCTATCGTTTGGTCTATTTAACCATGCCCCTTGGATCTTGTACTAACCCAATTGGATGGCCCAGATTAATTTACGCAATTTACGTATAAATAGGATGGGAAAATTTCAGACTTCAACACCATTCATTCAAAATTTCTTCTCCTCTGCACTCTCGAAACTTCCTCCTTTTCCAGAAATTCCCAAAACTCATTCACTGAATCTCATTACTCAGGAGATTTCCTTGAACTTTCCTCTGCAAAATCTTACGTTTTATAGTCGAAGAACATACTGTAAGTAACTTTCATATCTTGGTTTGGAAATTTTTTTTACTGGTCTTTTGTTCTTCACCATGGTCATTCATAATATTCACTGCAGTCAATGGTTAGGCTATTTCTAAACGTTGTTAGCGAATAGGCTTCGACTTAGGTTCAATGGGTAGGTCCTCAAATGGCACTAGAAATAACACATTCATCAAACTGAGAATTTTTTTTGGGTAAATCTGGGTAATTTCGATGATGAACCAATTTAAAGAATACCCATTTGGGATAAAGGAGATGAAGGGTTTTTAGGGTTCAAACGAGATTTCTTAGGGGTCACGCTTCTTGGGAGGTTTTGCACTAAACCGCTTCCCAAGGACAGTAGTAGTCTGGCAGTCTGACCCCAACGCCTATTTTGAGGGTGAAAAAATCGTGTCCAAGATTATGACCCAGGGGAGGGTAAACAAAATCATGCTGAGCCACAAAATTGAGGTCGGGACCGGAACTCTCCTGGCCCAACCTGCATTCGAAGGGGAATGGGGCTGCTCCCCTCTCCAAGACGACTTCGAGACTTGGAGCGATGAACACTTGAAGGCGGGGGCCATCCTTACCCTGGAAAAATATTTTGATGACTTCCTGAACTACATGAAGTTGACACCATTTCAGCTCCCCCAAAATTCTTATAGGCTTTTGGCGGGGCTGAAATACTTGTGTTTTGAAACATGAGTGGGAGATCCCCACTCCAGCAGATATATCATACTTCTTCTGCCTTAAAGCTAGCCCAGAACAGAGAGGGCGAGCTGACGAGTTTTATTGTCTGACAAGATTTCCCAACACTGCTCCCGTCATTGAGCTTCCCAGTCACCCCAACTACTACAAAGACATGTTGTTTATGTCGAATGGGTTCCGGAATTGTGAACAAAGATACTTTAACTTTCCTCGTAAGTACCTTACATTTGAAACCTCAGCTCGTGACATTTTTTATTCCTTTCAAGGTGCTTCTATTGTACATGTCTTAACTTAATTTTCGAGGATGGAGAGGTCTGTGACCCTCGGGGGTCAATACGAGAAATTGTCTGGGCTTCCACCCAACACAAAGGACTACCGCGAGGTCATGAATGACGTCACGATGCTGGCATGTATGTTGACTGGCAAAGGTCAAACATTGGCCTTAAGGACCCGGGCTACCCTTCCAGTCATCTAGGAGCTCCCATCCTCTCAAGAGGAGGCCTTGCCAGCCATCGAAGGCGAGGAGGAAGAAGAGGATGAGGTGCCTCTTGTGAGGAAAAGGAGGGCTCCCGAGGTTGTCCGGGAACCTGACTTAGAACAAGTTGCGTCTGGGACAGCCACTGGCCCCTCAGGCCAAGGTAACCCAAATCAGCTCGTCCATCATCATCCTTGTAACACAGATTGTAATGTAATCCTGCTCCAATGCGTAGACCACCTAGAATACGACATGACAGTAGTTACCCTAAGGGCACAGTAGTTGTTGACAACACTTTAAACTTTAGATCTGCCATTTTTTAGGAGTATGGAACCAACCGTGGGAACTGGTCCTCTCTTCTCCAGGGTACCTTTGCCCCTGGATTTAGACAATATGTAGATGAATCCAACCCGGAGGAAGGACCTAAGTTTGAGCCCCTTAGGATCCCAGAAATATTAACCATGGATTCTCCCTCTCCTCCATTGGTTCCTAGGTCGGAGGTCATGGTAATAGACTCCCCCCAGCATAGAGGGTAGGATCTTTGTTTATTTTCTTTCTTTGTGTTTTTCTGAAAACCTTATTTGCGACCTAATTCCTTTTTATTATTTTTAGGCGAAAATATGGAACAACCCGGAGCTCCTAACCTCCGAACCACCTTTCAGACAAAGAAAACTGGCTTGGGCCTCACCGTAAAGAGGCTCAGGATCTCAAAGAAAATGTAACGCCTTGGATAGCCAAGATCGTTACACTGTGTGTTTATAATGGTGCAAGACTTGCTAATCAAGTCATTTAGTTAGAAATGTGTAATGCCAAAACCTCCAGGGACCGTTACGGTGTGCCTTATAAACAGTGCTAAACTCGCTAATCGAGTCATTTGGCCAAAATTGTGTAACTAAGTATGATTAGCGGTTTAGGGGTTAAAATTTTGGTTGAGATATAACATTTCATTAGAATGTTTACTGTATACATTGGGATCCCAAAAATATAATTTAAATGTCTATTACAAGAAAATATTTACAACCAGCCAATCTAAGCGACAAAACAAGGTTTAACCCTAGTTCCTCTTTCAACCCTCGGTCGTGGCAGTCGAGCAGCCGCATATGTACACATCGTCACCTAAGCTCTCCAACTCAAGGATGGTTTAACTTTCTTTTGCCTTTACCTGCACCACAAAGCACCCGTGAGCCGAAGCCCATCAAGAAAACTTAATATGCTCATGATCAGTAATAACATGTCATCAAATCATAAGGCACATGCCTAGCAAATATAGCCCTTTTCATGCAGGCAAATAGGTTAACGTAACGATGGGTATCCAGGATACGGAATCTTGCCCTCTTGAGTGGATGACTATCAAGTCAATCCTAATCAGATAAGTGATTTAACACTGGTGGTTCCGGTAACCATACTGGGCTTATAGCCCTGAATAGAAGATTGACAGTTGTAAAAGTCACTAAGGTGGGATCCGTTCCCATTAGCCATGTGACGATAGGGTCACCGGGGCTTTGGAGATAAGTGATCATTTCACTAGCTTAAACAAGATAGGTTTTCTATGAACTAGTCACCAATATAACCTATCGCATGACCATAGAGTCACAACCATGGGATTCCGCTCCCTAGCCACGTGACAAACAGTCACCTAGGGCTTTGGCCCTGGCTCTGAGTAACTAGTCCTAGACTAGTCAAGCGCTTATAATTTTCATCGACCTTGGGGTCGGTCCAGCATTAATGCTCCTAGAGTCATTCAACGCTGATATCGATTAGATCTAATCTTTTATCGGCCCTGCTTTCATGACGCTAATGCCATTTCCGGCTCTTAGGTTAGTAATACACGACCAACGCCCACCCTGACTAGTCAGTGCCATACACAGGTAAGCAATGCTACCAAACATATGTCATATGTCAAATATCCGAATACAGGGCATTCATCATGCTTACTTAATAATTGCTAGCATAATTAGGATCATGCAGAAACACAGAGGCTCAAGCTCTGAACAATCTCATATTCAATATTCATGGCATGTCCTAATCACATGTTTCTCGTGCATCACATGCATCACATTTCAACACCTAACATGCATCAATAATAACCATGCATGTCACATATACACAGGGAGCTGTTTTCTTACCTCTGGTTCGAGCAAGAATTAGAACAAAAACGGCCCTTGAGAATGATCGACATTTTAATCCTTTAGTGGTCACCTAATGATAACCATATACAATCTCCGATTAATGAAAATCAACAAAAATAGGGTCTTGATATAAACCCCACTCTCGGGACCCCGAAATCTACCCACACGGTGAGTAGATTCGTTCTCGGGCCTTAAGGATTGAAACCCCTAGGCAAAAACCCTTAAAAACACTCAAAACGAGATTCTGGTGAAACAGGGTAGCGCCCCAGCGCTACCCACTAGTGCCTTAGCGCTCTTCACAGAACCAAAACCGACACCCAAGCATCCCTAGGTAGCTCTGTAGAGCCCTCTTGTGGGCGCTGTAGCGCTACTTCCAGCCTGAAGTGCCCCTGAACCTTTCTCCTTCGACTCCTTCATTCCCAACTTTATTCCAATGCTTCCAAACATCAAATTAAGTCCCAAATAACCCAAAAAGCATCCCCACCTGTCATTGGCACCCCTAGCCAAAGACCCTAGCCAAAACTCCAATCAATTCCCAACTTTCCAACTCAAAAACCAGCTAAAACTCAAATGAAAACAGAGCAAGACCAAGAGTTTTAATGGCTAAAAACTCACCTCAATCTTAGCAACACACACTCTTCAATGATAGAGCATAACCCTAGCTTATCACAGCTTGGTTCCTTGGCCTCAAAAAGATCTTGAAAATCCAAAGAGAAATGGGGGAGAAATGACCATCGGGAGAGAAGGGAAGGAGACTATGTTTTCTATAGCTTTCTACAACCTTAATGGTTAATATATATCCTTTAGGGTGAACATAACTAAATGCCCTCAAGTCTAAAATAAACCTTAACAGTCACCAAGGACACAATCATCCTTTCGCACCTATTTCGTTAATTATAATTAACACCTTCCAATTCTCGTTATTCTCAAATACCAATAAATCATATCCTATTACCCTATAATTTCCGGTAATGTTCTAACCATTAAAATCACCCCGAGACTCACCCCAAGCCCCGAACTTAAACCCGTTATGACCAGACCAAAGACTTGCATTTCATGACCGTCCACATATAATGTGGTACCATTCATAACTCACCCCTTGCACGAAAATACACAATTACGACATCCACGGGCCAAATTACCAAAATGGCCTTCTAATGAAATATGAACCCATATGCATGCGTTTATCATCATATCATAATATAATTCACATAAACATGCATATAATCCTTTGATAATATAATAAATGAATTATGGCCCTCCTGGCCTCCTAATCAAGGCCATAAAGAGGGCGCTATAGGGATACAAACAAAGCCAACAGGCGCCCAGACACCCAAGCCTTAGGTCGCTACAGCGCTAGTCACAGCCAGACAACACCCTGATTTTCCCCTTCGAACTTCCTCGAGCCAAAACCCTTTAAAATCCTTCCAAACCTCAACCGAACAAAATAACAAGCCTACCATCATCTATAACTCACCCCATATGACCCAACCATATGAAACATAAGCACATGCACCCCGAAATAATGAAACCACCATGATTGAGCTTGAAGCTCAAAAACTCAATTGAAAACAACAGAAACTTCATAACTTTAAAGCTAGAATTTCATACCTTCAAAGGAGAATTTCGACCTAGGTTATATTCCACACCTCCTTAGCTTTTAACTCCTCAAATCCTCAGGCTTATCTCCCTAGAATTCCCATCAAAACTTAACTGAGAAAACCATTTCAACATCAAAACCAGAATCTAAAGAAAACCTTGAAACTTACCTCAATTGGGTGACTAATTCCTACTGAATCCTCAATCTTGACCAAGGTCCCAAGTGTGAAGCCTTAGCCTAAAGTTCCTCTGAATTTTCAGCCTCAAATTCCAGAAGAAAGGGTGAGAAAATGGTAAATCGAGAGAGAGGAAAGGGTAAGCTTTTAGGTGTTCTGTTTTTCTTTCTTTCCTCCTTCATTTCCTTTTGTCTTTTTCCTTCCTTTCTTTTAGCTTCTACTATACTCTAAACATTCCACTAAGTCATAAAGGAAAAAATAACTCTTATCCCTTATAAACCAAATGACCATAATATCCTCCCATTAAATCTAAGCCCTTAATCCTTCCAAGGGCATTTTGGTCATTTGTTCCCAATTTCCACTAATTCCTTGAGTGTCTCTAATATTTATCGCTTACATCCCGACACCTAACTAAACACCAATTATATTCCTCAATATCAAATAATCTACAATATACTTCCCAAATTCCCAGAAATACCCCCGGACTCCCATGAGCCGGGTATAAATCCCCGCTGTAGCACCCTCCTTAGAGCGCTGTAGCGCTACCTTATTTCCAGAAAAGGAATTTGAGTTATATTCAAGGGTTTTTTCCCGGGGGTTCGTGTAGAGTCCAAGAACTTTACTTAGCTAATTATTTAGTAGTATTATAGTATGTATAGTATTATCTTTGTAACTGTGGATTTTTGGTTCAGACCGGGAATTATTTGGACACTCATAGTAGTACTTACAGATTTTCTAAGTTTAATCTATAGTTTAAGAATATTAATGTTAACCTAAGGTTTGATTATATGACTGATATTAAGGATAATATTTATTATACTATAAGGTTTAGATAAGGACCAATAGGATTTTAAGCACATGTTATGAATGGGTGATTAAGGATTAAGTATTTTGAGGATTAAATTTAATAAGGAGTAAAGTTTGAATGCTATAAGGTCAGTCAGCAGCTTTGAATACGTTGAGGGCTTAGTCAAGGCTGTTTACTCCATTCAAACTTAGCTAAAAATGTGTAATTTCGTGTTTAATTAATCAGTGTGTGCCGATATATCGCAGCTATAATGGGCGATAAATCGCAGCACGTAGATACGGAAAACACGAGACGATGCACGACAGCCTCGGGCATACTGGCCCAGGCGATATATCGCCTACAGGGGGCGATATATTGCCTCCTTCAGTATGTTTTGAAAGTTTTTGAATTCTTTTTCCATTCAGCCATTCAACCTCTTGATAAGTCCAGCATCTTTTTGAACGAGTCTTCAGCCTCTGCTGAACGATTATTCAAATTATATTCACCTAAAAAGCTATTATTTTTATTCAAGTAAAATCAAGATCCTTTCATTCCTAAACTCTATAAATAGGACCTAGTACCCAACCATTATTCATCTTTTGCTCTAAGTTCAGAGGCTGCAAGTGCTAAGTGAGTGTGAGAGTGTAAACACCTAGTTTGGGGAAATCATAAGCTTGATCCTCATAAGCTTATCAAACACTTTGGGAAGTAAGGTTCTATAGTATTTCGGTTTGTGGTGTAGATTGGTCTTACAAGTCTTTAAGGTAACCCAAAACTCTAGTTCATTGGTTTTATGTTATTTTCTTTCTCATAGCCTTGTACTCAGTCTTCTAACCTCATTCTTATTTTGGTTAGGAAATCTAAGTTCTTGAGCACATAAGTTTCGGTAAGTATGTTTCTCAATGGTTTAGTCTTCCCATTCCTTTTCATCTCTTTTTCTTCATTAGACTCACTCTTTTTCATAATGGTTATTAGGAGTGTTCCAAAGTCCCAACGCTGTCCACATATCCCGGTAACTTTGGTAAGGAAAATAGGATAGAATCTATATGCTATATGCTTGTGTTATCTTATGTTTTATGTTATGAAATATGTTATAAAATATATTATGAATATGTATGTTTGTAGGCTTGGGCATATGACTCATATGACTAACAAGACCCCAAATAGATTATGGGCATATGACCTACTTAGCTTGTAGGACCCCACTAATCTCATGGGCATATGACTTGTTTAGTCTATGGGACCCCAAGTAATAATGGCCATTATAGTATGTGTATGTAATAAGTGTTATGATATGTCTTTATGTTTATTATGAAATTTATGTATGTGAAGTATGTGTTAGATTTTTCCTTACTGGGCATTAGGCTCATTTCTTTTTGTTTAAATGTGCAGGAAAATAGCTATTAGTGGTGGTAAGGTTCGTGGATGCTTGGAGATTGTGTATCGATGATGAATGGAGTCAAGGAGTCGAGAGTTCGATTTCGAGGATGTAGTCATTTGTTTATGGTCTTTATATGTATTTTCCGCACTTACTATGTAATCCCTTTATTTTATAAATCATGTTATGTTTTGTTTTTCAAACAATGGGATCCCATATCCTTCTTTGTATTTATGTAAGTAACTCTTATTTCTATAAGTTTTCTAATAAAATTATGGTATTTTCGCAAATGTAAGTTTTAGTAAGAATTTGTATGTATAGTTTCGTTAATGGTCCAAGAGTCTAGAATAGTTGGGTCATTACAGTTCGGGGTTCGATTCCACCACTGCGTTTGGTGGAATTGGGGCTTCCCGAGGGTTTGGGATTGGACCTGAGGTTAGGTTTTGGACTTGAGGTTGGTGATGATTCTGATCTATGGTTGTGACTAGGTGTGTGCTAGGGCTTAAGGGGGATCATACTCAAGGATCAAAGTGAACGAAGCTAGAAAATTTAAAGTTATAAAAACTGCACCCGGTTATGTGTTTGTGATGGGACTAAGTGCTCCCGATATTTGTATGATGTCAAGGATGGTATTATGCCATGGGACATGTGATAAACGACCTAAGGGTGCTGTATACAATATTTGCACACAGGGCACGGCTTGGCCACTGGTAGCCAAGGATAGATTAATATTCACTGAGCTCGGTTTAAGCGGGCGGAGTCAGTGGGATAAACAGAGGGTGCGGCCTAAGGGTGCTAACCCTAGTTATCATTTGTGAATTGTTTATTGATATGAGGTGATATGTTTGGTATGCTGAATGTTTGATTATCATGGATGCTTAGACTGATGAGATCATGTTTATGTGATATGAGATATTGGATTGTCTGTTGATTGTTTATGCTCTGATATTGTGTTTTCTTGCTGGGCCTTGGCTCACGGGTGCTACGTGGTGCGAGTAAAGGCAAAGGAAAGTTGGAACAATCCTAAGATGGAGAGCTGCGGGGCTGAATGTACATAGTCAGTTGTTCGGCCGCCATGGCCGAGGTGTAGATCAGGACAAGGAATGTCTAACAGTCTTTTTTGCCTTAGAGTGGCTAATTATTGTATTTAGATCTTGAATCTTTGTAAATGGTTCTAATCTTGTTATTTTGGGATCCCGTGTAAACAGAAAATGTTTTTTTATAAGAATTGCGGCCTTTGAGACCGAAATCTTTTAACCCTAGTTCCACTATAGTTTTAGTAACACGTTTTAATTAAATTACTTGATTAGCAAGTCTAACACCTTTATAAACACACAGTGTAATGGTCTTGGCTATCCAGGGCGTTACACTCACTGTAAGTTATCTTTCCTTGGCATAAAATTCTTTATTATTGTGATCAAGGATATATCTCTAGCTTGTTTTGTTATTTTGCAGTCTGTCTTGGCCCAATATCGCAGCACAGATCGGGCTAGGGCTAGAAAGGACGAGCTACGGGCTGAATTAAATGCCACCAACACTGCCTTAACAGTTGCTCAGGAAGGTGAACAGGTCACCAAAGCTGCCTTGGCGGCCACTAAAAAGAGTGAGCATGATGCTAAGGCCACTCTCACCTCGTCCCAGGAAAGCGAGAAGACTGTGAAGACTGCATTGTCTGCCCTCCAGGCTCAAATGGCACAACTTCAGTCTGAGGTTGATGAAGCCAAAACCAAACTGCTTGAAGCCGAGGCCGCAATAAAATAAGAAAAGGTGGCCTCATTGTCTTCCATGGAAGAGATGTTATACCAGTGCTAGGCCTTCAACCCAGATGAGAACTTTTCTTTCATGGAAACCAGGTTATGGGATCCGCTCCTTGAAAAATTCAAGGCTCGGCTTTTGCAAGAACCATCAGATACTGGTGAGGTTTCTGAGGCAGTTGAGGGAGATGGCGAGGAGGTCAACTCGGCTTGGTGAACTGGTGGAGCTTAATGATAGCTTTTTTTTTTTGTAACTGTAACAGTTTTTTTTTCATATATTAAATAATTGTCGTCAGGTTTAGTTTGAGGTTTTTCTCCTCGGGATAATTTTATTTGATATATATCTAACTTTTTATCTATTTATCATTCCTTCACTCTTACGTTTATGACTCCTTAGACATGTACATTCGAGATTTTAGGAATCGATTTTCAAATCGGAATAGATTTTTTTAGCTCAATTATATCCAAGTTTTGTGTGTTGATTTGTATCATACCTGTTATGAATCGGGCCTTGAACCGGGTTATATCCGGGGTTTCAAATAATTTAAACTTAGTTTGTGTTAGGTTTATTGATAACCCGAGCTTTAAAAATCACTTGATATTAAACAATTTCCCAACTTTCGAAGTTTTGAACCTGGTTGTATCCAGGGTTTCTAAATGATTAAAACTGAGTTCGTGCTAGGTTTATTGATATCTAGAGCTTTTAAATAGTCATTGAACAATACATTTTCCAAGCTCCTATGTTTCAAATCTGGTTGTATCCAGGTTTTTAAATAATTTAGACTTAGTTCGTGATAGGTTTATTGTCATCTCGAGCTCTTTAAAAGCCGTCGAATAATCAATTTTCCAAGCTCCTAAGTTTTGGACCTGGTTGTATCCAGAGTTTTAAATAATTTAGACTTAGTTCGTGCTAGGTTTATTGACATCTCGAGCTCTTAAAAAGCCATCGAATAATCAATGTACCAAGCTAGTTTTGGACCTGGTTGTATCTAGGGTTTTAAATAATTTAGACTTTTCAAGTTATCTTAATCTGGCCTCAGGTTATATGCCCCCTAAGCAACCAGAATGTAGAAACATTCTCGGTTTCTTTTACAAACATTAATACACGAGCTAATACAACCTTAACGAGAGAAATTATTTAAAACTACCTTCACAAGAAAAATTATTTAACAATACATCTATTATTTAATCAAATGGCTTTTATAGATAAGCCTTACAAGGATGATGGTACTACTGGTAATACTTTTTCAAATGTAACGCATTCCAGGTCTGCGGGACAATTTCCCCATTCAACCGAGCTATCTGGAAAGTCCCTTCACGCAAAACTTCAACGACCTTATATGGTCCCTCCCAGTTTGGGCCTAAAACACCGTCCTTGGGATCCTTATTCGCCAGAATGACCTTCGGAGAACCAGGTCGCCCAATCCGAATCTACGCCTCTTTACTTTAGAATTAATGTAACGAGTGATTTTTTGTTGATAATGGGCAAGCTGTAACTGTGGTTCCTCTCATCTCTCTTGAATCAGATCGAGAGATGTGTTAAGTAGTTCATCATTCTATTCCTGGCTGAATGTCCTTTCCCTGTGAGTGGATACCATAGATTCAACTGGAAGGACGACCTCGCTTCCAAAAGTTAAGGAGAAAGGAGCATGTCCCATGGAGGTTATGTGAGAAGTTCGGTATGCCCAAAGCACTTGCGGGAGCTGTTTGGGCCATAATCCTTTGGCCTCGTCTATCTCTTCTTCAGGCTCGCCTTTAGGGTTTTATTCATAGCCTCGACGTATCCATTGGCATGCAGATACGCTACCGAGGAGAAACTCTTAATAATATCGTATTTTTCACAAAAGTCAGTAAAGAGATCACTGTCAAACTGTGTCCCATTTTCTGACACGATCTTTTTAGGAAGCCCAAACTGACGTACAATACTCTTCAACACAATTTCCAGGACTCTCTTTGAAGTGATGGTTGCCAAAGGCTCGGCTTCTACCCACTTCGTGAAATAGTCGATTGCCACCACCACGTATAGAACTCCTCCATTGCCCATAGGTAGGGACCCTATTAGGTCCATTCCCCACACCACAAATGGCCATGGGGATGAGATCATCATTAGCTTGACTAGCGTAGCTCGGGAAACTATGGTGAATCGCTGACATTTGTCGCATTTCTGAACATACGAGATGGAGTCTTTTGTTAATGTGGGCCAAAAATAGCCCTGCCTCAATATTTTCAGTGCTAGGTTTTGCCGCCAAGCATGAGCTCCACAAAAACCTTCATGCACTTCTTGCAAAATGGTTTTAGCTTCCTTGAGCAGAACATATCGTAGGAGAGGTAATGAATGACCACGTCGGTACAATGTCCCATCCACTATCACATACCTCAGAGCTTCATGCAGTATTTTCCTTGCATCCTTTCTATCCTCGAGTAGCCTTCCTATTGTGAGATATTCCATTATTAGGGTAATCCAGGTTGGTCTTGTTTCGATCATCTTGACCTCTACCATTTTTTCTGTCACGCTCGGTCCCTCCAAGAACTCTACTGGCACTACATTCAAGGTCTCAGCTTCCTTAGTGGTGGAAAGCCTTGTCAAAGTGTCAGCATTGGAATTCTGCTCGCGAGGTATTTGTTCAACAGTACTGTACTCAAATTCGGATAGCTCTCCCTTCACCTTAGCTAGGTAGGTCACCATCTTGGTACCTCGAGCTTGATATTCTCCCAATACATTGACCACGAGTTGAGAATCGCTATAGCATTGGACGACCTTCGCTTTGAGCTCCCTTGCCACTCTCAGTCCAGCTAGTAAGGCTTCATATTCGGCTTCGTTGTTAGATGCCTCAAATTCGAATCTCAGAGTTGTATGGAATCGATACCCTTCTTGGGAGATTAGTATGATCTCAGCTCCCGATCCATTCTCATTCGATGATCCATCTACGAATATCTTCCACAACTCCTACACCAGTTGCTTCAAAAGCTCCTCTTGAAATCCAGTGCATTCAGCCAAAAAATTAGCTAGGGCCTAACTTTTGATTGAGGTTCGTGGCATGTACAATATCTTGAATTGGCTGAGTTCGATTGCCCATTTTAAAAGACGTATCGACGTTTCAGGTTTTCGTAACACCTGCCTTAAAGGTTGGTCGGTCATTACGTTAATTGAATGGGACTGGAAATATGGCCGAAGCTTCCTGAAGCCAATATCAAACAAAATGCCATCATTTCTATCAATGGATACCGTGATTCAGCTCTGAGAAATCTCTTCCTTATATAACACACTGGTTTTTTAGCACAATCTTCTTCTTGAACTAACACAGCACTAACTGCATTTTCTCTCATGGCCAAATAAAGGAATAGAGGTTCTCTAGACATAGGCTTAGCCAATACTGGGGGCTCGACCAAGTGCAATTTTAGGTTGCGAAATGCCTGTTAACATTCGTGAGTCCATTCAAATTTTTTGTTTCCTCTGTGCAAGTTGTAGAACAGCATGCATTTGTAAGTGGATTTGGAAATAAAACGATTCAAAGATGTCACCTTTCCAGTCAAGCTTTGAAGTTCTTTACGCGACCCGGGCGAGGGTATTTCTAACAATGACCTAATTTTATCAGGATTCGCTTCTATGCCCCTCGTATTGACTATGAATCCCAGAAATTTTCCCGATGGTACTCTGAAAGTACACTTCTGGGGGTTCAACCTCATGTCATGCTTCCTTAAAAATTCAAAACATTCTTTCAGATCAGATACATGGTTATCACCAGTCTTGGATTTGATAAGCATATCATCGACATCCACTTCCATATGTCTCCCGATTTGATTAGTGAACATTTTGTTGACTAACCACTGATATGTAGCTCTGTCATTCTTCAGCCTGAAGGGCATGACATTATAACAATATACATTTGTTTGCGTCATGAAGCTAGAATGTTCTTGGTCCGCAGGATTCATCACGATCTGGTTATACCCAGAATACGCATCCATGAAGGACATGAGCTCGTGACCTGCCTTGGCGTCTACTAACTGATCAATTCTTGGTAATGGAAAGCAATCTGTAATGCCCCACGTCACTATGGCTGCTTCCTGGAATGACGACTGGCCCTACAAACCAACATGAGTCTTTCCAACATGCTTTGTCCTCACTCGCACGCTTCCTGAGAAAACTTCCTAGGAGGTCACCCATCTTGAGATTACTCCAGGTCAAGCACGCTTAACTTTGGAGTTCTCAAGTGATGGGCTACCGAAAAGAAGATGCATCTTGTTGATATAGGTAGTACCCATCAATCCATTTAAGCCATCTTCAATAGTGTAGTCCCATACCTACATAGTCTTAGAATCATCACACTTGACCTTCCCCAGGTGGTGTGGGATGGCACAGCTTTACCCGGTCTTTCCCCTTACCGATCACGAGATTCTGACTATCACAATCACCCCCCCTTATGCACCTGACGTCCCTGTTGGCCACACTTCCGGCTGGGTCAAGGCTTTGATCCCATTTGTAACTCCCCATGTCACTATGGCTGCTTCCTGGAATGATGCTGGCCCTACAAACCAACATGAATCTTTCTAGCATGCTTTGTCCTCACTCACACGCTTCCTGAGAAAACTTCCCAGGAGGTCACCCATCTTGAGATTACTTCAGGTCAAGCACGCTTAACTTTGGAGTTCTCAAGTGATTGGCTACCGAAAAGAAGATACATCTTGTTGATAGAGGTAGTACCCATCATTCCATTGAAGCCCACTTCAACTGTGCAGTCCAATACCTACACAGTCCTAGAATCCTTGGGGCAAGCTTTGTTTAGGTCAGAAAAATCAAAGCAGGTCCTCCATTTCCCATTTTGCTTTGGGACCAGCACAGGATTGGCAACCCAGATTGGGTTTTTTGCTTCATGAATAAACCCTCACTTTAGCAGTCGAGCTACTTCTTCCTCCAATGCTTCAGTTCGAACTTTTCCCAAACGCATCTCTTTTTGGGATTTTGCAGGCACGTTATTGTCCAAGTTTAGAGTGTGCATGATTACACTTGGGCTTATTCCCACCATGTCTTCATGTGACTAGGCGAAGACGTCCAGATTCTTTGGAAGAAATTGATCAACTCCTTCTTCCTTTCATCATCAAGATTTTTTCCAATCTTAACAACTCTTGAAGCTTCTTTGGGGTCTATACTTACCTCCTCAAAGGCCTGGAGCTCTGACCTGTCTTCACCCATTCGTGGGTCAGTGTCTTCCCGTGGGGCGATGTCACTATCCTCTACTTGCTGAGTTTCTTCCGTCTCATAAGTACCTTCTACTCCCTGGGACTCCTCACCTCCGTCACTTATGACCATAGTTTGCTGCCCGAGTTGTGATTTTCCCTTCATAGAAATGCTATAGCATTCTCTGGAAGCGAGCTGATACTTTGACGGTGCATATTACCACAGCTGAGGGGAATTTTATTGCTAGGTGGCGGATAAAAGTTATGGGTTCAAATGCCATCAGTGCAGGTCGGCCGAAAATTGCATTGTATGCAGCTGGACAGTCGATCACAATGAACTAAAGTATCTTGGATACAGTTTGCGAGCCTTCTCCCATTGTTACCACTAATTCGATCATCCCGATGGCTGCTGATCCTTCGCCAGAAAATCCATAGAGAGTCATTGAGGTCGTCTTCAGTTCTGTGACAGACAACCCCATTTTTTCCAAGGTGGATAAAAAAAAGTAGATTCATAGAAGTCCCGTTATCTACCAATGTCCTCCGTACCCTCCGATTAGCGAGTTGAATGGTTATGACCAAAGGATCGTTATGTGGGAATTGGATGTGGCTAGCATCCTATCCTGTAAAAATGACTAGTTATTTTTCCAATTATTTTAGTTTTGATAACCGCTGTTCTGGGACGAATTCCACTCCGTTGTGGGATTTTAGTTCGTTAATATACCTCTTCTGGGCTCCTTTGCTCGTGCGTGCCAGATGAGATCCTCCCGAAATGGTAGTTATATCTCTTCCTATTATTAGAGGAGAATCGTCCTAATTCGGTTGAGCTCCGGTTTGATTGACTGGAGCTTCGAGAGCTGACGGAGGGTTTTGCCTAGCGGGTTGATTAGGGACCACCTGATTTTCGGCGTACTGGGCCAAAGGATCTGCTCTAATAAGAGTTTCAATCTCATCCTTCAGCTGTCATCAGTCATCAGTGTTATGAACAATATCATTATTTAATTGGCAGAACTTTGAAGGATCTCCCTTTGCTCTTTGATTTTTCAACGGTTATGACTTTTCCATGGAAGGCAAGTAGAATTTTCCAAGAAAATGCGCTCCCTAGTATCCATGAGGTCGGTGTAAGTGGCGTAAACAGGCTTGAATTTCTCCCCAAATTTATTTTTCTTTGTTCTGCTTTAGTCGCCCTCACCATTTCCCTTCCTTTTGTTACTCCCTCCTTGGTTATCCTGGGTAACGGTTTGAGCTGTAGCAGCAACGTGCGTTATCGCTCCAACGGGTTGGACAAGGATCTGGGTGGTTCCTTCGACGGAAGCTCACGCCTCATCCAAGTTAATCCATCTTGGAGCTCGTGCCAAGAACTCATCCAGACTATTAACTCTTTTTCTCTATAATTCTTGCCACAGGTCACCTCCAACAAGGATTCCCGTCCTCATTGCCATGATCTTGGAGCTATCATTGACATCTCTAGCTCATGCAGAGACATTGGCAAACCTGCTTAGATATGCCTTCAACGTTTTGCTAGGTTGCTCCTTTACATTGTCTAATGAATCAGCCTTGACCCGAGCTATCTGGAATGCTCGGAATGCTTTCTTGAAATCAAAATAAAACTTCTTCCATGAGCTTATAGAATGCCCCTTGTATTGTTTAAACCACTATCTAGCTGGCCCAATCAGAGTTTAAGGGAATAAATGCACCTTAGAATGAGTTCGACATTATTGGCCATCATCATAGTGTCAAACATCCCGAGGTGATCGGATGGATCTCCATCTATGTTAAAATTTGACAAGTGTGGCATTCTGAAGACCATCGGATATGTAGCCGCCAAAATATTTGGAGTGAAAGGATTGAGCTCATCCTCCGAGTCGCAATCATCTTTATCTTTTCCCGATAAAAGCTTCTTCATTTGCTCTTCCATCTGAGCTAGGCTATTGAGAGTTTTGTCCCTAGCCCCTAGGATATCTGTGGGTTGTTCAACAGCTCCCATCCTATAGTACGCATTTGATGGGTTATTGTCCCTCCATGCTCGAGGTTGGTTTGGTGGGGCAATCCCATTATCACGTACTATGAAAGGACCTCCCTCTCGATGAGTATAACTAAAATCCTCATCCCGAGCTGAATTTCTTCTCTATGAATTTAGATGATCATGCAAATTAAGCAGTGAATCATATCGAGGGCTTTGTACCAAACTCAGATGATTTCTCAGATCACCTTCGGACCTACCACTTCAATGACTTTCAGTCCAATAACTTCCATTTGCGAAGCTTACAACTCGCGGTTGAGGCCGAGGATCTGGATTTTTGACACGTGTCCGTGGAACATTGGTATGGGTAGACGGAGGAGGATTTCTCTCCTGCTGTCTCCATTAGTATGAATGTCCCGTGTAGGACGAGGTGGCGTCAGATGTCTTATAGGTGATGGGGGATTCCTAATTGGCGAGGCAATCCTTGTCCGATCAGGAGGAACCACATTAGCTCACCTTTGCTCTGTCCCATTATTCCTATCAATCTGCGCCTGATGATCCGATCGTGACGTAGGAGGGTTTGCTAGAACATTTTGTCTCCATGAGTCTGTCCCAGCCCTTCCTCATGGGTTGCCATGGGCACTCATAGGCGCTTGTAAAGGAGGCACCGAACTAGGGGTTGCGGTTCTAACCGATCGACTGATATGCTGATGACCCCTACAAGGGCCACTAGGATGGGCATTATGAAGGTCTCGCCCTGTAGGCACAGAACATGGGGTGGCAGTTCTGACTGATCGACTTGGTTTGGATCGGTTATTCTTGTGCGACATGTGTGACCCACTTTTCCTCTTTCCAACATTAACATCGGTTGTTAGAGGGGGTAACCGAGCCAAAGCCTCCTCAATTTTCTTATTTGCCTTAGCGAGATGGCTTCTTCACTACATATTTTCAACCTCAATGGCAATTAAGTAGTTTGGGTTTGGATTCGGTGGTGATGACGTCGAACTCATAGTTTCTCCATGACCAGCCGGTTTTTTTCCTGGACGTTGCTGTATTTCAGGGTTGTCCTCATTCGAAACAGCGGTTTCATGGGCCTCCTGCCCACCAGGTTTTTCTATCTCATTGTCGTGCATTGAGCAAGTGAGCACCATGATGAGATTCGACTAAGATTTTGACGAAGCACTAATCTCCCTCTCAATGAAAGCACCAAACTGTTGACGCGATATTTCACCAATAGTGTATTAAGAAATAATAAGGTAGATTAGTGCTTAGTAATAAACCGTAATAAAAAAATGAAATGAATTCATAAGAACACAAATATTTTACGTGGTTCAGTGGTTAAAATCAACCTATTCCACGACTCTATATTATTGTTGTTTCTCTCTCTATTTTGGCAGAGTTTCAATATTACACAATAATCAGTCCCTTTTCCTATCCAATATTCTCAGTATTTATAGAGAAATTCCATGGACAGGTTTCGGGTAACTGCGTTAGTCAATCACGCATATACATATTTATTACATTTAATACATATATTTCCCATTTATAATGGGATATGATTTGATCATAAAGTAAATGTTCTACTAATATCAGGGACATTAACTATGATAGCCTAGTCATAAATAACCGTATTATGGGACCCGAGTCTTTGGGGATCCACGGGTACGCAATATATTTGAGTTATCACGAGCTGGATATCTCTCCGAGCTCGTACTTCGACAGTGGGTTGAATATTATGAGATCACACTTTACAAACTTCGTGTTTGTAGCTCGGGTTAAACCCAGGATGTAACGACCAGAATTTGCTAATAGGGCTTAGTTCCTTGATTAGTGTGCCTAGAGGGCAATAAATGGATTATTATGTCAATATATGAATTAATGTGAATATATGATAATGATGCATGTTTTGTTGAGTTAAATGTGTATGAGGGGCCCGTCTGGATATTAGGGGCATAAATGTGATAGATGTGATAAATGCTATATGTATAATGTCTATGCAGCATGATCTGAGACAGTCCTGGGGAGCGATTAGCTAGAAAGTCACAACGGGTTGAGAATCCGACTTGGGGCCAGTCGAGGGGTGATTTGGGCATTAGTTATTATATGGGGTTATCGGGTTATGAAAATAAATATTCAGAGATATATTTAAGGATAGAATGTCTAGGAGGGAATATTGGGGAAATTTACCATTAAACCTTAGAATAATATAGAGCACTCAGGAAACTGACTCACTCACTCTGTCTAAACAAGTGGTTATCTTTCTTTGGAGGCTTAGGGAGAAACTTGGAGAAATTAGCTAGAAGTTAGAGGAATTCAGCTGGGAAATCTTGGGAGCTAGGAGCTTGAGGATTAAGGATCAACTTCAGAGAGTTAACTTAGCAAAGGTAAGCTCTGACCATGGGAATTAAGCTTGAATTTCTGCTGTGTTTTTAGGCTATGCATGTGGGTAGAACTTGATCTGTTTTTGGGTATTTTAGTTGAGTTTTGGAGCAGGTTTTAATGGGTTTTGATGTGGATATTGAGATGGAATGTTGTGTTGATTATCTGGGATTGTTAGCTAAGTTTTGGGTGAATTGGCTTGAGATGAAGAATTCTGAGTTTAGAAGAGGGGGTCGTGGCCCTAGGAGGGCATGCTGCGGCCCGAGTGCGCGCCGCACCGCTTGGTGATGCTAGCCTCTGTTTCTAGGCTAGCCGCGGCGCTTGTGGTTAGGGCCACGGCTCTTAGTGCCAGGTTGTGCTTTTAAGGGTGTTTAGGCTTGGGAACTCGATGGTTAAGGCTCGGGATGGATTTTATCACCCGGATTGATAAAATTCAAGGTCCTGGAGGTTAGGGTTATGGCTCAAAGTTATTTATTGGATTAGAATTTGATGGATGAATATTGTTAACGTGTTGTGACTAGGGTTTCGGCGAGGCTCAAGTTAGAGGACTGTGCTCCGGACATCGGTGCTCGGATAGCTCAGGACTCAAGTAAGAATACCCTTGTTCCCATAGACCTTGTATGCAGGGCTGAGCCTAATGTGTTTGAATTGCAAGGCGTAGCCCTTTTATTGTATTTGTTAGTATTCTGTAGTTGTTTATTATGCTATGAGTGCAATTATGTGAATGATCAGCAAGAGCCGGGAACGATGTAGGCCGAGGTCGGTAGGAGTCGGGAATGATATAGGGTCGGGAATGGCGTTAGGCATGTGGAGTGCGAGTTGCCCAGGCGAGACCCTAAAAGGGTACCTGGATATCCTCCTGGTGTGGACCGCGAACCCAGGGCCTGGTAAGCGCCTGGGACGGCTAGGCCATATGTGTTTAGCCCATTGGTGGCCTGCTTATATGCTTGGTGTATGTTTTGCATATGTTATTTGTTTGTGGGTTTTCTTGTTGAGCTTCGGCTAACAGATGCTCTGTGGTGCAGGTAAGGGTATGGAGAAAGCCAACCAACCATGAATGTAGCAGGCGTGAGGTGGTGTGTACATGTTGGGCCAGCTTGTTGGAAAAAGTTTATACAGGATCTTTATTTATTTTCATGTATATCTAATATTAAACAAATTAATACGAGATAACCTAAAACATGTTTCTAAAATTGAATTCAAAGAGAAACAAATAATATAATACTTACAGTATACGCAGCGGAATTAAGAGTCCTTCCTTCAGTTTCTCTAACTCTTGTATCCTCTCTGTTGCAGAGTATTATCAAGAAACTGAACCGATCTTCTATTTTCTTCACGATCTTCCAATGTATCCTTAGAACCACCTAGACTAGTGTGGGAAATTCTCAACACATGAGATAGATATAGAGAGAAGAAGAGAAAACACAAAGAGGCTTAGAAAAGGACTTGTGTTTAGAGAGAATACAAAACTATCAGAAAATCTGACTTATCAAAAACCCTTTTTTGACTTCTCTATAAGCACTCCTTTTATAGACTCAATTAGGCCATTTAATTTAATTAAAAAATCAATAAAATAACAGCCATTTTGAAGCCCTAGGTCGAAATTATCATGGGCTATAGGCCCGTGAAATTTCCCATTTGATTATAAGCCCATTGGACTTAAAATCAAGGCCTGTATTATTTTCTGTTGATTTAATTAATTAAATAATTATTTAAATCCTTTATCAAATTAATTATTTATAATTTGAACTTTGATTTAAACTTATTTATTAATTTAGATACCAATTTATCTTAATTAATAAATCTGCCATAATTTCTCTTTTCTTCTCAAAATTACACAACTCTGTGAAACTATCCAAAATTGACCTGGTCAACTTTGATAATTCTAATTGATGATTAAATCAATTAATTGAGACTATCTAGATGATTTTATCCAAGGTACAATGGGGACCATGGGCCTATGAAATCAAGCTCCAATAAGTTATCATAAATCTAACAAATAAATTTACTAACTTATTAATTCCTCGTGACTCCACTATAGACTTGGAATTGCACTCTTGATTTCATAGAACGCTCCATAACAAATATAGATACGCTATTAATTATCCATTGTTACAACCATAATTGTCACTCAATCCTCTATAGACGGTCTACAATGAGATAGGACTAAAATACCGTTTTACCCCTCATTGTATTTTATCCTTAAAACACTTAGTTCTTTGTAAATGATATTTCAGTAAACTAATTTAATTACTGAAATGAGATCTCTATCATTGAACACCTTGAACCAAACTAAAAGGAAACCATCGTTTCACTTCTTCATCAGAAGCTATAGATGTTCATATCTATGATTAACACTCCCACTCAATTATACTACCGAGTTCCCAAGATGTAAGTATGGGCTAGTCCGTAGGGTAAGCTGGTAACGAACAAGTCAAAGAACTCAAATAATACAATCAGTTAGAATACTAACCACTCAGAATTGAGATTGAATTGACCTATGGTCAACTATATGATATGACTAGAATAGATAATAACGGTATGTTTACTTATCTTATCAACTGTCAATATCGGTCCTGTCCGATGTAACAAATACATCCGATCTTATCTACTTTGCTAATGTTCTGGAAAGAACATAACACTGTAATGTGTAAGTAGATCATATCGTAGATTGGCAAGTCAGTGTAAATCCGGTGCACTGACTAATCTTAGGACTAACTTATTTTGAACATATAATCATATTTATATTCCACTGTGATTACGTCACTATAAATAAGATTAGCTATATGCTCGGGATTTAATAGAAGTTTATATTAAACAAATAATCATGAAAATAAAACATGTGAGCAAAGTGATTGACCAAGTCAAAAAATGATTTCTATTCTTTTATTGATAATAAAATGAGATTACAAAGAATTTGGGTTTTAATTAGGGCATAAAACCCCAACACAGCCTGGTTGCAACAGCCAGAGGATTTTGGGAGAAGCTTGTAAATAAACCTAGATTTTGTCATTTACACGACTTGGTTCAATTTATATGTTGTAAATGTTTCTAAACTGTATTTTGGGATGCCAGGTGTTTCTAAAATGAAATGGAATTTTTACTAAAGTTTTTCCTCTGTTTATGGCTTAATTACACTATTTGTTCGAAAACCTCGATTAGCGAGTTGAATGCACATTTTTAAACGCACTTAGTAATGGCTCTAAGGAAGTAGGGCATTACAACTTGATATCAGAGCGAGCCAAGGTTATTGGTTCTGGAGATTGACCGAACATGTACACTAGCTGTCAGTGATAAGCTCAACTCAGGGTTGGTTTGTAGGATTGGCTAATATGTTTTAATATGTGCTTGAATGCCCTGTTTGCCTGCTTATCCTATATAGAGCATGATGAATGAGTTAAAATATGCATGATGCTAGGGCATGGCCCGTTGTGTGTTATATTGTATATGAGTTATTATTTGTGGATGACTGATGTGTTTGGGAGGTGGTTTTGGATGTTGTTATCATGCCTAATGAGCGGCATCGTTGGTTGCAGGCATATTTGTTGAGATACCTCGAAAATCAGCTAGACTCTGCAGTAGTAGGGCCGAGGATGACAACCAGGGTCAGGACCCTCCACCTGCCCCACAAAATTGGCAAGAGATGTTTGCCGAGATGGAAGTAAAACTGCAGCGAACAGAGGAAGAGTTGCGACAGTTGACGTAGCAGGCCCCACCTCAGGTTACTGGGCTGCCAGTGCCAGTGCCAGTGCAGTCTACTACGGAGAATAAGTGGGAACCTTTGCATGAGAGGTTCAGGAAGCAGCATCCTCCCACCTTCGAGGGTGGATCAGACCCACTGCGGGCAGAGCAGTGGATGAATATGACTTCCTCAATTCTGGATTTCATGAGAGTTCAGGGGAATGAGAGGGTTGCCTGTGCTAGCTACATGTTTAGAGAGGATGCCCGCATTTGGTGGGACGTGGTGGTTCAGAGAAGGGATGTATCAGTTATGACCTGGGAAGAATTCAGAAACTTGTTTAATGAGAAATACTACAGTGTGGCAGTTCGAGCTGCAAAGGTTGATGAGTTTATCAACCTGACTCAGAATCGATCTAAAGTGACAGAGTATGCTATAAAGTTCGACAGATTGGCGAAGTTTGCGCCAGATTTAGTGCCGACTGATGCGGCAAGAAGGGACAGGTTTGTGCGGGGGTTGAATGTTATGATCGCCCGTGATGTGAATATTACCATGGGTCCAGAGACGACTACTTATGGACAGGTTGTGGATAAGGCCCTTATAGCAGAGAGGGCCAAAGATCAGATTTGGAAGGAAAGCGTTGTTAGGCGCGATGCTAGGAGGACAGTGCCTCCTTTTGTTAGATTCAGTCGTGGTGGAGGTTCTAGCGAACAGAAGAGGAAGGCCCCAGATTCCTTTGTTCCTCCCATTTCAGATAGGAGGGCACAGGGTGCTTCCACTAGCTGTCAGGGTGGCAGTGAGAACTGGAGGAGTTTTCCAATGTGTCCGCGGTGCAGGCAACGACAACAGGGTGAGTGCAGGATTAGGGCCTGCTTTGTTTGTGGGAGTGCCAGTCATCTGAAGAGGGATTTCCCTCAAGTTAAGAAGGAGGAGCAAGAGCAGAGTGACAGTCTTGCTCCTGCCAGGGTATTCACTTTGACACTAACTGAGGCGGAGGCTTGCCCCTCAGTGGTGACAGGTCAGATCTCTAGTGCTGGTTCTTTGTATACTGCATTGTTTGATTCAGGGGCTACTCATTCATTTGTATTTGCTAGAGTGATAGATCAACTTTGTAGACCTAGTGGTGTGTATGCTAGGGGATTTCAGACTTTGTTGCCAACAAAAGAATTGGTAGTCTCTAGGAAGTGGATTAGAGCTTTGCCAGTAGAGGTAGATGGTAGGGAACTGTCTATTGATTTGATTGAATTAGAGATGGATGACTTTGATATGATTATAGGAATGGATTGGCTATCAAAGTATGGGGCAACGATTGATTGCAAGCGTAGAATGGTGACTTTTGAACTAGAAGGGGAGTTACCCTTTGTGTTTGTGGGGTCAGTTAGTGGACCGCGAGTACCAATAATTTCAACATTGAGGGCTAGAGACCTGATGCAGGAAGGTTGCATAGGATTCCTAGCATGCGTTGTGGATACCTCTAGGGTGGTGTCGGTTGGACTGAGTGAGACTAGATTGGTGTGTGAGTTTCCGAATTTGTTTCCAGCGGATTTGCTAGGGTTTCTGCCGCAGCGGGAGATTGACTATGTTATAGAATCGGTACCAGGAGCGGAGCCAGTATCTAGGACACCTTATAGAATGGCTCCGACGGAGTTAAAGGAATTGAAGGTTCAGTTGCAGGAGTTACTTGATTTGTGGTTCGTCAGACCGACTTTACCACGTATTCCATTATGTCCCTCTCTATCTCAGACAATCAATATTAAACTTTCAAACATTGGTACACTATCATGATGCCTGAATGAAAAGAATAAAAGAGTAGCATGAGATTCATCCAGAATCTCCCAATTAATCTCAGTGTCCATTGGATTCAAAATTCGGTCCTTATACCTCAATAAATTCATATCTGACACTGTACAACTGTTAGCTAATCTAGCTTAGACTTTCCACTCAATCTTTCCTATCTGTGGTTCACTTAATTATTTTCCTTTATATCCTCCCTGAAATAATTATCTCAAGCATAAAACTGACCACCTGGCCCACCAGAAACTCTACTCTAGTTCTTATGAGATCCCTTAACCAACATGTTGCATAAGCAATCCTTTTCCCTGTCACTGAGGTGTCACAACAACCTACTAACTGTTTCCAATCTATAATAAGGCTCATAACTATTTCCCAAGGCACATGTAATATCTTGCGCATCCAAAGAAACTCTTGCCTACCGAGGCGTTTCTTGACCTTGGCAAATCTCCACAAGAAATACATCACAATACCATCGTCCAAGACAATCACAAATTCTATTCAAATAATCCTTTGAATACTCTGTCAATATAAATCATCAAGACATCTCAACGTTAATTACACTCTCAAATCATAACTCAACACTCCTAGAGCCATTATCTAATAAAAAAAAATAGTCTTCTATTTATCCTTCTTCCTGATCTTCAGCAGGTACTAACCAGATCAAAGATCCACCTTGGAGAATACCATCTTATCCAATAACAGAATCCCTTGGATCTTACAACTTTGCTGAATCTATTTAATACAGTGCCCTAAATCTGATTCCATCCCTAGCACTAATCCAATCACCATTCTATTCTCTTTGTAAATGTAATCCTGACAAATCCCCTGGAAGTACATCCAGAAACTCACTGACTACTCCAGTCTGTCCTAATCCTATTGGCACAATCTAAGTGGTATCCACCACACTAGCTAAGAGTTCTATGCATCCCCCTGCAATAGATCTCTAGCTCAAAATACAGATGTCATAGGCATACGAAATCCAGGCACAGTGCCAACTGCCACAAGGCTTCCCATTCTCAAGCCCAAGAGCTACTATCCTTTCCTTGCCATTTAGCATTGCCCCATAATTACTTAACCAATCCATATCCCAGATCATACCAAAGCCATCCATAACCAGCTTTATAATATCAACTGATGAGTCCTTTCCACAATAATTCACCTCATCTCTTAAATCACCAATACAATATCACTTTCCCATCACAACATAACCATGTGATCAACATAATAAATCCATGTTTCTCTAGATGCAACAAATAAAGAACAACACGGCACTAAGCTAGTCAGCACAATACAAAAATTAAAATTGAAAAGCTGAACTGCCACCCATGAGGAACAAGTCTCAGTCTCAGATTCTGACTGCATCAGAACGAACACTTGAGCTGGAGTCGAGTTGTCCATCCCCTTTTGCTCATCCTCTCATAGCCTTGGGAAATCCTTCTTGAAATGCCCAACCATGTCACATAAGAAACATGCCTTTGCTCGACATTCTCCCAGATGACACCTCTTGCATCGAGCACATACTAGATAAGTCTTCCAGCTTTCCTTTTTCCTTGCACCAATAAGTGGAGGTTTCACTACCTGAGCTTCGTGCTCTCTGGCACTCTTCTTCTCATTTCTTATGCTCTCAACAGCAAGAGCCTTCTCTACCACCTGAGCATAAGTAGAGATTTCATGCACTAGGGCAACCCTAATGCCCTGAGCTAGTTTGGAATTCAATCCCTGAACAAACCTTTCCTTCTAAGCTACATCTGTGGGTACCATGTCAAAAGTGAACTTGGCGAACCCATCAAATCTATTAACATACTCGGTTACTGTTGTATTTCCTTGAACGAGATTTAGAAACTCATACACCTTAGCAGTCTTGGCTACATCACAGTAATACCTTTCATTGAACAGCTGCCTAAATTATTTCGAGTCCATCACAACTGTATCTCGTGTCTGGGATACTACTTCCCACCACGTCTAGGCATCATCCCGACATATGTAGGACATATTACCTTATCGTGACCTACCAGTCCCATACTGTTCAGAATGGAGCTGATCATGCCCATCCATTGCTTAGCTCCGAATGGATCTAGGCCTCCCTCGAAGATTGGAGGGTAATACTCCTGGAATCTTCCACGAAGAAATTTCCACCTGCTCTCAACCCTTGGCTGAGCCAAAGCTGGTGCAACTCCTAACATAACAAAGGAAGATGTGTTTCCCGATAGGTTCCATTGTTGCTTCAAACACCTGATCTCTTCCTCATGCCTTTGCAATCTTGATTGCCAATCTGAGAGCATCTGCTGAAAATTCATAGGAGCAGATGAAGAACTAAAACCCTCGTTGTAACTCCCAGCCACTGTGTAACCACCACCAGACCTCATTATCTGCCTTGGTTATAAACCTGCTGATTGAATCTGCAGTCAATAAGTTGACCAATTAATCATGATGAGCATATCAAGAGCTTTCGCCACGGGAGCAATCTTACCACACCACATTCATAAACCACTTGCAGTGCTATAAACATGTCCATGACATTCATACATCAATCATATTTCTTGCTCTTCCAACATTCACACCATGCCTCCAATCCCAGCATGCAAATATTACAATTATATATGTTCATGGAACAGGTAATCATATGATCACATTTATTTATATATATATATATAAATATATTCATGAAGCATATAATCATATAGTCAAGTGCCAGGCTCTATCAGAATCTCATGCTCCCTAATTGTAGAGTCCAAGAACTTTACTTAGCTAGTTAGATAGTAGTATTATAGTATTTATAGCATTATCTTTGTAACTGTGGATTTTTGGTTCAGACCGAGAATTGTTTGGACACTCATAGTAGTACTTGTAGATTTTCTAAGTTTAACCTATAGTTTAAGAATATTAATGTTAACCTAAGGTTTGATTATATGACTGATATTAAGGATAATATTTATTATACTATAAGGTTTAGATAAGGACCAATAGGATTTTAAGCACATGTTATGTATGGATGATTAAGGATTAAGTATTTTGAGGATTAAATTTAATAAGGGTAAAAGTTTGAATGCTATAAGGTCAGTCAGCAGCTTTGAATACGTTGAGGGCTTAGTCAAGGCTGTTTACTCCATTCAAACTTAGCTAAAAATGTGTAATTTCGTGTTTAATTAATCAGCGTGTGCCGATATATCGCAGCTATAGGGGGCGATATATCGCAGCACGTAGATACGGAAAACACGAGACGATGCACGATAGCCTCGAGCATACTGGCCCAGGCGATATATCGCCTACAGGGGGCGATATATCGCCTCCTTCAGCATATTTTGAAACATTTTGAATTTGTTTTCCATTCAGCCATTCAACCTCTTGATAAGTCCAGCACCTTTTTGAACGAGTCTTCAGCCTCTACTGAATGATTATTCAAATTATTTTCACCTAAAAAGCCATTATTTTTATTTATGTTAAAATAAGATCCTCTCATTCCTAAACTCTATAAATAGGACCTAGTACCCAGCCATTATTCAGCTTTTACTCTAAGTTCAGAGGCTGCAAGTGCTAGGAGAGTGTGAGAGTTAAACACTTGGGTGGGGAAATCATAAGCTTGATCATCATAAGCTTATCAAACACTTGGGGAAGTAAGGTTTCATAGTATTTCGGTTCGAGGTTTAGATTGATCTACAAGTCTTCAAGGTATTTCTATACCCTAGTTCATTGGTATTATGTTATTTTCTTTCTCATAGTCTTCTACTCAGTCTTCTAACCTTATTCTTATTTTGGTTAGGAAATCTAAGAACTTGCACATAAGTTTTTGGAGTGTTCCAAAAGTCCCAACGCTGTCCTCTTATCCCGGTAACTTTGGTAAGGAAAATAGGATAGAATCTATATGTTTTATGCTTATGTTATCTTATGTTTTATGTTATGAAATATGTTATAAAATATGTTATGAATACGTATGTTTGTAGGCTTAGGAATATGACCCATATGACTAACAAGACCCCAAATAGATTATGGGCATATGACCTACTTAGCTAGTAGGACCCCACCAATCTCATGGGCATATGACTTGTTTAGTCTATGGGACCCTAAGTAATAATGGCCATTATAGTATGTGTATGATAAAGTGTTATGTTAAGTTTTTATGTTTCTTATGAAATTGTGCATATGAACTATGTGTTAGATTTTTCCTTGCTCGGCATTAGGCTCATTCCTTTTTGTTTATATGTGCAGGAAAATATCTATAGTGGCGGTAAGATTCATGGATGCTTGGGAGAATGTGTATCGGTGGTGAATGGAGTCAAGGAGTCGAGAGTTCGATTTTCGAGGATGTAGTCTTGTTTTACCTTTTTTATGGTTTTACATGTATTTTTCCGCACTTTCTATGTAACTCCTTTTCAATTTAAATTATGTTTTGTTTTAAAGACAATGGGATCCCTATCCTACTTGATATTTTATGAGAGTAATTTTTTATTTCTACAAGTTTCTAATAAATTTATGGTATTTTCGCAAATGTAAGTTTTATTAAGGATTTGTATGCATAGTTTCGTTAATGGTCCAAAAGTCTAGAGTAGTGAGTCATTACACTAATACAATTTGCAGGTAAAGTTTTTACATTATATTTAAGCAGTTAAACACATAACTACAAAAATAGTTACCATTCCCTGAGTGAAGCTATCTTAAGTGAGGAGTGTACATGCCTAACTTGTCTTCAGGAACCATAAACCTTGGCTTGCTCTGATACCAAATTGTAACGCTCTAAACTCTAGGGACCGTTATGGTGCACAATTTAAACAGTGCTAAACTCGCTAATCGAGTCATTTTGCCATAATCGTGTAACTAAGTATGATTAGAAATTTAGGGATTCAATTTTTTGGTTAAGATATAACATTTCACTAGAATGTTTACTGTATACATTATGATCCCAAAAATATAATGTAAAGGTCTATTACAAGAAAATATTTACAACCAGCCGTTCTAAGCGACAAAATAAGGTTTAACGCTAGTTCCTCCTTCAACTCTCGGCCGTGGCGGTCGAGCAGCCGCATAAGTACACATCGTCACTTATGCTCTCCAACTCAAGGATGGTCCAGCTTTCTTTTGCCTTTACCTGGACAACATAGCACCTGTGATCCGAAGCCTAGCAAGAAAACTCAATATGCTCATGAAGAGTAATAACATGTCATCAGATCACTAAGTGCATGCCTAGCAATAACATCCTTAATGACACATGCAAATAAGTTCACGTAATGTTGAGTATAAACATCAACTAATTATCATAATAATCATCCAGGGCTTTTAGCCCTAAATAGAAGAGTGACAGTTGTAAGAGTCACTAAGGTGGGTTCCGTTCCCATTAGCCATGTGACGATAGGGTCACCTGGACTTTACAAATAAGTGATCATTTCACTAGCTTAAACAAGTTAGGTATTTGAGGAAATAGTCGCCAATATAAACCTACCGAATGACCATAGAGTCACTAACGTGGGATTCCGTTCCCTTAGCCATGTGACAAAACAGTCACCTAGGCCTTTGGCCCTGGCTTTGAGTAACTAGTCATAGACTAGTCAAGCGCTTATAATTTTCATCGAACTTAGGGTCGGTCCAGCATTAATGCTCATTTGAGTCATTCAATGCCGATATCGATCAGATCTAATCATTTATCGGCTATGTGTTCATGACGCTTATGCCGTTTCTGGCTCTTAGGCCAGTAACACGCGACCATTGCCAATCCTGAATAGTCAAGGCCACGCACAAGTAAGCAATGCTGCCAAGCATATATCATATGTCAAATATCCAAATACAGGGCATTCAGCATGCTTACTTAACAATTGCTAGCATCATTAGGATCATGCATATACACAGAGACTCAAGCTCTGATCAATCTCATATTTAATATTCATGGCATGCCCTAACCACATGTTTCTTGTGCATCACATGCATCACATTTAAACATCCAACAAGCATCAATAATAACCATGCATGTCACATATGGGGTGCAGGTTTCTTACCTTTGGTCCAAGACAGGTTAAAAATAAACGAGTCACAAACACGATCCTTATTCCAAGCCTCTAGTGATAACCTAGTCACAATCATAAACGGTGATCCAATGAGTTCAAGTTCTAAAACCCAATCCCGGAACCAACACCTAGCCTCTAGGACATCGATTCCCTCTAAATCGGGTAGTAGGAATGATCCCGAGGCCAAAGGTTTGAGTTCCCATGCTCAAAACATCACTTCAGCCACAAATACCCTCAAGCGCGGCGGCCCCAACTCACTAAGCCGCGGTGCCCAGCCAAAACAGATGTGTCAACATCAGGCATCAGCAACCTACTCCTTCTTCATCGAGCCTGGGCCGCGATGCCCAACAACAAGGCCGCGACCCAACCTCGAACTAGCCAATTTCCCTGATTTTTCCATTTTAAAACCTTCCAAAAACCTATCCAAACTCAAAAATCAAAGTTCCCAAACATCCCCATGATCCAAAAGCCATAAAACCCAAGCTTCAATTCAATCAAAAACTCATCAAAACACAGTCCAATTCAAGCTTAAAAACTTTACAAAACATAGAACTTAAAACTTGAATTACCTCCAATTTGGGTTGTTTGCCAACTAAATCCTCCAGCTAATAAGTTTCTAATCTTCCCTAGGATCACTATGCCTCTATCCTCGCTTCAATCCAAGTCCTAGAACTCAAGTTTCCTTCGAAAATGCGATCGAGAGACGAAAGTGGAACTTAGAGGGCGAGAGAACTTACTGAACGTTCTTTTTATTTCTTAAATGGTTACTTCAAGCTTAAGTAGCCTAAAAAAAAACCTAACGCTCAGGGTCCCGAAGACGTCCCCGGGGAAAAAATAGTCAAAACCTCCAGAATTTCCCCCTGAAGTTGCTAACTCCTAATTTATCATAAAATACTTATATACCCATTACCCAATATCCCGGTATTGCTAAATACCCCTTGACTCACTCCAAGTCAAGAATAAATCCCGTTGTGACTACTCCACTAGCTTACCTCCTAGGATCGTCTAGTGCTGAGTAACCCTAGCATAACCAAATAATAATAAAGCACCATACACATATCACATATATGCCAAATATGCCCGAAATGGCCAAAATATGAAAATCACCCAATTAATCAGAAATTGGTTCACATGCATATTTAATACACCTAAACATGCATATAATCTTATAATAAATCAATTTTAGCCTTCCCCGCCTTCTAATAAAGGTCCTAAACCTTATTAGGAAATTTGGGCCATTACGTCCCTGGTCCCCGAGTCACATTTATACTACACTATAGATATAATTGACAAAATAAATGGAGAAAAGGATTTAATTGTAAAAGAATTAATTTTTCGATACTAAGTTGTAATTATGTGATAATTATGTGTCATTAATTAATTAATCAAACTAATATTCTATATATTAGTTGTATTAATTATTAATTAACTTTAGGTTAATTAAATAATAAGAGACAAAATATTATTTTATTATATGAAATTAAATTATTTAAATTATAAGATAAAGTTAATTTTGAATTAACTTACATTTATGCGTTTATGAAATATTATATTATTTTAATGCATAAATATTTTGTCCTATTAATTAAATAAATAAATGAGAAAAAATTGGGGAGGCACACACTGACTGACGTGTGATACATTTCATAACCCAGTTTGTTCAATTCAAATTTTAATTATTAAGAATTTGAGTTATTTATTTATTTATGAAATAATTATTTAAAAAGGTAAATTTTGGTTTGATTAAAAAAATTATTAAATAATTAATATTTAAAACCTAATCACTTAAGACTCGGTCTAATTTTGTTAGATTATTTTAGGTTAATAATGTATCATAGAAAGAAACGATTAATATTTCAGTATTTAGAGAAAACCTAAAAAAGTACGATACTCTCTCAGAGCCTTTGTCTTCTCCAAATCTCTCTTAATCTCATATGTTGAGTATATTAAGAGAGCCTAAATTTTGTTCATAAATATCCTATGTGCCCACACATGTCCTTGTGTATTCAGGATTGACTTGGAAGATTTGGTGTGAATCTCAAAGCTGTCCTATTGGATTGGATGATAATTATTGTTTTACAAAAATATAGCAAGGATTGTTGATAGGCTACGAGATGTATAATTCTATCTTTTGTGCATCTTGATTTAATGTATGGGATGTGTGTGATCTTGGATATGATATTTGTTAAATTTGTATTGTCACCCTTCCGCTTCACACTATGATTTACACAATCAATACCAACTTAGACTTGTTCTTTCTTAATGAAACTAATACTAGTATTATAAAGTTAGATTGACCTAAAAGTGGTTCTGATGCAATTGATTTGCCCTTAGCTTTGGCTTTGGCAGAGGCAGATGCAGATCTTGATGCATTAGATGCTTGCTTTTTAGCAGAAGGGGAATGCTTCTTTGCAGATGAAGGCATGAGCCTCTTGGCTGAGATAGACAAGGCAGTCTAGGTATCCTTTAAGTTGAGGTCACCTTCTATTTGTACGCAGAGACATGCTGTAACGACCCAAAATTACTAATATGGCTTAAGGGCCTTGATTAGTGTGTTGGGAGGGCATAATTGGTATTTATGTGAATAAATGATTAAATGCATGATTATGTGATATGCATGATGCTATGATTATATGGATATGTGAAATGCATGTTTATGAGTATTAAATATGCACGTGGGCCCTGTTATCTTGTAAGGGCATATTTGTAATTTTGGCCCGTTGAGGGCATAAATGTAATTATATGTGATAAACTGTTGAGACCACATTATTATGTGGATATATTTGCAGCATATGGCTGGAGACGGTCCTAGCGAGTGGATTGGTGAAATAGTCACAGTGGGGATTTATACCCGGCTCGGGGTAGCCTAGGGGTATTTTCAGGAATCGGGAAAATATATTGAGGAATATTAGCCATCTGGGTAAATAGTTGGTAAGTAGTTGGATGACGGGATTTAATTGATAAATATTAGGAACAATTGAGGAATTAGAGGGAATTGAGGGTAAATGACTATTTTGACCCTTAGATTAAATAAAGGATTAATAAGTATGTGGAGGGGCAAATTGGTCTTTTCCATAGAAAGGATATACTTCGATTTATTAAGGAAGAATATAGAAGAAAATAGAACTCCCCTGCCTCCTCACTCGCACGTATTCATCTCTCTCTCTTTCTCTATTACACTTTGGAAGCTAAGGAATATGGGCAGAAGGAATCGGGATGAAGGCTTAGGAAATTGAAGGCTAGAGCTAGGGTAGATTGAGATTCAATATCACGAGGTAAGCTTCAAATCCTGTGGCTGGTTATGTTTGATTTGCTTGAATTTGTGTTCTTGAGTTTTGAGTTCAAGAGACAAGTTTGACAGGTTTTTGGGTAGGATATAGTTGCTGAACTGGATTGTTGGTTTTAGTAATATAGCTTTGGTTTTGAGTTTGATTGAGTAATCAAAAGCCCTAGAATTATAGTTGGTTTGATTGAGGTTGATGCGTTTTGTAGGTAGAAAATTTTGGGTTAAAGCTTAGTAGTTCGTGGTTGGGAAGAAGAATAGGAAACCCAGAATTTTCTGGATCGAAGGGGGCGCGCCGCGACCTAACCAGGGGACGTCGCGACGTGTGTGGCCCTTATGGCCTGGGTTGCTCTCTGACTTGGGGGCGCGCCACGACTTGCCTGGCCCGCCTCCCCTTTGGCGTGGGAGCTCGTTCTCTGACTAAGGGCAAGTCGTGACTTCCTTAGCCAAGTTGCGACCCGCGCTGGGAAGTTTGGTCTTGGAAATGTTTTAAGAATTCTTTAGGCTTGGGGGTTCGAATCTAGATGCTCGGGACAATTTCTACTACCCGGTTTAGTAGAAATTGAGGTCCCAGATGCTAATTTCTATTCCCTAGGTATCTTATTTTTTATTGGAAGTTGATAGATATCAATGGCCCTTGTGACTAGGTTTATCGCCAAGGCTCGAGGCTAAGGACCGTGCCCGAAACCAGTTCACCTTCTCCGCTCGGAATCAAAGGTAAGAAAACTACATCCTTTTATGTGGATAAGTTGGGACTAAGAGTTCCCTATACTTTTATTCAATGTTACATGGTGGTATTATGCCATGTGAGTATGAAATAAATGACCTAAGAGTGTCGGAATTAATATTGGCGCACAAGGACGCGACTCGGCCATTGGTATTTGAGGTTAATTAAATATTCACTAAACTTGGACTTAGTGAGCCACAGTCAGTGGGATAACGCTGGGCTCGACCTAAGTGAGCTGGAGATAGTGGGTTAAACAGAGGGTGCGGCCTAAGGGTGTCGACCCTGAATATTGTATAAAGTTTTTACTGTCGTTAATCTAATGATTGTGGCTTATTGAATACCTGGATCATAGATTGTTGATTTGTCAGTTGTTATCACTGATTATGTGAATGCTCTGGACTATTGAATATCTGGTTATGTTTTATGAATTATTTGGTTGTCAATATTGTTCACGCTATGATATTATGGTTTTCTTGCTGGGCCTTGGCTCATGGGTGCTACGTGGTGCAGGTAAAGGCAAAGGTAAAGGCTAAGATTGATCAACCATGGGTTGGAGAGCTCTGGGGGTGAGGTGTACATTGTCAGTAGCTCGGCCACCATGGCCGAGGGATTGTATAGGGACATAAACCTATAATGTGTATTTTGCCAATAGAGTGGCCTTGATTGTATATCACTTTTGGAAGTTTTGTAAATATGTCCTTTAAACCCTGTTTTTTGGATTCCATGTACTAAATGTTTATTTTAATGCAAATTATCCGTTTATGACCAAAATATTTTAAACCTAACTTGTTTATGACTTTAGGACCACATTTTCATTTAAATGACTTGATTAGGAAGTCCTGCACTATTTTAAACACACAGTGTAACGATCTTGGTTGTCCAGGGCGTTACACATGCTTAGTTGGAGTCTTAGATTTTTCTTTTAATTGTTCAACTAGAGTTGGTTGAGATTTCGGTTTAAACTTTGTATCTAACCCTTCTAATTCCTCTTGTAAAACATCCAAATCCTCTTCTTGATTGTTTGAGCATTCCACTATTGTAGTTTTATCTCCAAATCAGTGGAAAAGACTTTATACTTTTTGGATTGATATAGATTTTCTATAAATATAGGTCCTTTTGATTGACCAAAAACTGTTGCTAACTATTTTACCATGTGCATAGCGGAATGCATGGGGTGGATGGTCCAGGGATTTCAAAAAAAATTATTTAAACAAACATTAAAAAAACGGATCTAGTAATACGCAAACATTAATCAATGAGATAGTAAAAGATAAGAAATTACCAATTGTAGAATTATAAAGAATCATTGCTATCATTTTGTATCTCCTACAAACATCGAATCCAAAGCACTCTCCAAAATACTCAGACCAAGTTCTTAAAAGATGTATCTTTACACCTCAAGACGTGTGTGGGCATGTAGAGTTATGGTGGAAATTTTGTGATTCACAAGATATTCTTAACACATGAGATCTTGGAATTTTTTTAGGTTTGAGACAATTTTCAGGGATAGAAAAAAATAATACAATACTCTACACACCAAGCACAATGCGACAAGGGTGCAAGGGGTGCAACATGTGCACAAGGCAGGTGAGGAAGGGGTGCAAGGTGCCAGGCGGGTGTGGTAGGGGTTCTATGGCGGCAAGCATGCGACGAAGGGGAATTGTGGCTCAAGGAGCACGAGGCAGGGGCGCTATGGCGCGTGGCACATGAAGCAAGAGCATTGTGCTTGCACTGTGATTGACATGTAGCATATCCCAATTTCAGGGATACGTGTTTTAACCACTTTTATTTAATTATTAATTAATAATCATTTATTCAAAATATATAAACCTAATAACTATTCTTATCATATTAATTAATGAATAAAATTAAAATTAATTCATATCAATTTTGAATCATCTGAATTAAATTTTCACATTATTTAAATAAATAAAATTAAATAATTCAAAATTAATTATCTTAAATTATTAAATTCAAATTTCAAAAATACCATTTTAATTAAAAAATTATTTTTGAAAATTATATTAATTTTAAAAATTAATATATTAATTAATTGGTTTCATTTGCATATTTTCCCCCGAAGAATAAATTTCTTCCGAAAATGACATTTCCTTGATTTTTACTGATTTCATCTTTTACCTTGAATAGTGTTGATAGAGCCACCTAGGGGACCTATGGACCTATAATTTCAAGGTCCAATAAATTTAGATTATTAATTAAAACTCCTTAATATAACAACCTTAATTTATTAATCTCAATATTATTCTACTAAAAATATGATAAAGAACTCTTGTAAATATAGACATTTATTTATTGAGTGTTTTTTAAATATAAAAAGCGTCCATCAATGTACTCATTACATACCATTTAATCCTTCATTAATGGTTCATAACTAAAGTAGGGTTAAGATATCGTTTTACCTCTTTAATTATATATTGTTTCCTTAAGTACCATTAACTTTACTAGTGAAGGTTAATTTATAAACTGATTTATGAATTTGAGCTTAATAACCTTTCAGTTCAAAAAACTAATCCTTAAGAAAATCGTTATTCAATTCCTCTCGGAAATTTATAGATTCCATATAATATTATGTCTCCAACCATTTACACCAATATGTTCCTAAAACAAAAGTTTTCAGCTTAAACATTTTGACAAACTATAACGAGTGAATCAAAGAACCCATATGATATGATCATCTTATTTATATGTTTAATTAATACTTATAACACAAGTGGTATTTAGTTAAGTATTAATAACATATCAGGTCTCGTTCATGCATAACCACTTTATACAAAGTGCCTCCACTAAGATGTCCTACTACATCAGTATGTCAGATCTAGATTAATTCAAAGATTCCATATAACTCTGTTTTACTACGGACTATTTAAATTTGTTCCCTACAATCTTAATCCTTGCGTACCAATACAAGGCTGTAGTCACAATAACGAAGTTGAGAATTTTCTAATATTCATATAATATTATTCTAAAAATAATAATAAACAATCAATATATGCAAACATTCATTCTAATTATTTATATCATAAAATATTTTTTAACACATATGCTTTAAAACAATCAACATCAGATGGGACAGATTTTGAAATTGGATTATGCTGGGGCAACTTTTGGAGGTGTTGATACGACTTCAGGTGGATTTTCTGGAAAATCTTTTCCTTACAAGCATTTCTCAAAATCTTCCTTGTTAGAAGCGTCATGGCTTGCTATCTTCTCAACATCACTCATCGCCAGGATCGAATGCAGAGACAGAATGATGACTTTAGTTGATGGCTCTGTGGTTGTTGATGGTGTTATGATTGATTAAATACATGGTGAAATTGGTTAGACACGAAGATGTACAAAAACCATAACGATTTCACAAAAGGCAACATGTGAATGTTGACTTTTAGAGGCATTGGAGAAATGTCACCTTTGGGAGGCGACGCATCGCTCGACCAAAAAATTGTAGACTAGGCGACATGTTGCCTGGACCGTCCATATGGGTCCTAACAAGGACGTGTTTTTTACTCAAAAACTAAAATTAAAATGCTCTTATCTCATTGGTTGATTCTAATGAGGTTCCTATACTATTTAAAAGGTTCATCTGAGCTAATTGGTGACTTGATCACTCACCTCTCTCTCTCTCTAGCATTGAAGATTACTAGTTTTCTCCAAGATCTTCATCAAGATATCTTGACTTGTATGAAGAACAAGGCTTGTGAATCCCAATCTCATTCCATTGTAGTAGCTTCAAGCAATTCCAAGGAGAAAGCTTGGAATAGAGATTTTTTGACAACAAATCTACATTTGTATCAAGCCTTGTTACTTTCCTGTTTCACTTAAAACCATAAACATGTGATTTTGTGTTTGAAGGTTGATCTTCAAGAAAGGTCCACTCTACACTTTTTCTTGTTTGTTTGTGGAATTTGTGATTTTCTTCCATTAGAGTTAGATTACTTGTTGTTTATGCTTTGAGTTGTAATACAAAACCAAGGTTGATTAAGCCTGACCCTAACAATAAAAATCTCTATCTATAAACCTTTGTTTTGTGTCAAAGTTTGTCTATCTATAAGGTTTTTCTACTAACCAAAGCTATGGAAGAAAGCTCCTCAATATCATCCCTCAAGTTCATGTCTCAAGATCTAGTAAGACTAGATATGTTTGATGGCTCAAACTTTGTAAGATGGCAAGACAAGAACAAGTTCCTCCTCACAACTTTGAAAGTGCACTACATCCTTGACAAAGATTCGAAGACTTTGGAGCCCCCAAAGGATGATGATTCTCAAGATGTAATCAAAGAAAGGAAGAAAAACGAAGAGGATGAACTCATTTGTAGAGGTCACATACTCAATGCTTTGTTGGATCGTCTCTATGATCTCTAAAGAAACACTACATCGAAAAATGAGATATGACAAGCTCTTGAGAAGAAGTACAAAAACAGAGAAGAAGGTACCAAGAAATTCCTTGTCTTCAATACATGGAATTTAAATTTTTTGATGGTAAACCCTTACTCTCCCATGTACATGAACTTCATGTTATTGTGAATAAGTTGTCTATTCTTAAGATAACATTGTCGGAATCCTTCATTATGGGAGGAATTATAGCTAAGCTACCTCCATCTTTGAGAAGCTATAGAAAGAAGAGGAGTTAGCTGCAACCTTGAGTGAGGTAAATTCCATCCAAGGGAAAGTGCAAGGGTGGTGGTAAGACACTTGTGCCACCATTCATGTTACTTATGACAGAGAGATCTTCAAAACTATTGAAGAGTCAAAGGATTGGCATGAGATCCAAATGTGCAATGAGCATAGGTCCAACGTGTTGGGAAAGGGGAATGTTTTTCTTTACTTCACATCTAGATAAAAGGTTTTATTGACCAATGTGTTGTATGTTCTGGATATGAGTAGGAATCTTGTGAGTGGGCATTTGTTGAGCAAACCGGTCATCAAAGCAGTGTTTAAGTTCGATAAGCTAATTCTTTCCAAGGGCAACTAATTTGTGGGGAAAGGATATGTGTGTGATGGGTTGATTAAATTATGTACCAAAGACTATGGTTTTGATAATAATGCATGCTCATCTTCCTCTTATGTCCTTTGTTTTGATTCTATTACTTTGTGGCATAATAGACTTGCTCATATAGGATATAGTACAATTAAATGATTTATCAAATATTGTTTAATTGTATGCATTAATGTTGACCATGATAAGTGTGAATTATGTGTTAAATCTAAGATGGTAAAGAAAACTTTTCCAAATGTTGAAAGGAAAACTAACTTGTTAGATTTGATACATAGTGATTTATGTGAATTAAATGAAATAATTACTCGAGGTGGACAGATATTTTATTTCCTTTATTGATGGTTGTTCTAGATTCACAAATTTGTATTTGCTTAAGAATAAGGATGAGGCCTGTAGCATGTGTAAAATCTATAAAGGCGAAGTTGAAAATCAATTGGAAAAGAAAATAAAAGTGATTAGAAGTGATAGGGGAAAGAAATAATAGAACATATGTTGAAATGATAAATGTTATGCTATTACATGCAAATCTGAGTTTTGTGTTATGGGGAGAAGCCTTGCTTACCACTTGTCATTTTCTAACTACATTCCTCTAAAGAAGAATCAGATTTCAACATATGAGATATGGAAAGGAAAGAGGACCAACCTAGGGTATCTTAAAGTGTGGGGGTGTCTTGCTTATTGCAAGAGCACAGAGCCTAAAAGGACCAAGTTGGGTCCAAGGGCCATCAAATGTGTATTTGTAGGTTATGCCTCAAATAGCAAGGCCAATAGGCTATTAGAATTGGAGTCTAACGTGATAATTGAATCAAGAGAAGGCTTGCGTGTCTGGAGAGAATAAAATATCTTTGCATCAACGACGTAAAGCATTTCCTTGTCCGGACGCATTACAACACTTATCAGAGATTCATCTTGCGTAATTCTCTACCTCTTCTCTTACTGTGTTTGAGTTTTATGGGAGATTTTGTATGTATGGTTAGGTTGTGGTTGTCTCTAGGAGTTACAGGTCCTCTTGGCCATTTTTCTGGCCTTTTATGTAAGGGCATTTCTGGTTTAAAAATGACTAGAACGGGCCACTTAGGCCTATCTACACTTTTTCAATGTTTCCAGAAATTCGACCGGAATCTGGAAAATTTCTATATTTCAGCGAAGGTGACGAATTTTGGTGGTTCTTTCTGGCATCCAATTTTGGTTCTGAGCACACCTCAATTCCTTAGGCTTTATCTTCTCCTCTACCCCTCGAGAAGTTTTCTTAGAATTCCTTGTTTTGGCCTATTTTTCTTATGAACAGGATGATAACTGCTTCATTTTGTCTATTGCTGGTGTCCAAAGAGCTACACCACCTCCACCAGCAGAGCTTTTGCCACTTTGATCAAGAAATTATAGAAATGGCCCAAGAAGCACGATGGGTACCAGAAGAAAGGAGAAAATAGACCCTAGAGCAGGGCCGAGCCCTAGTGGTCAAAGAGGAAACTCATCCAGCACAGCGGCCATTTTGAGATGGTGCCTCGGAAGAGGAAGTAAACATGGGGCCCCTGACTAGAACTCCTCCTTACACAACTGATGGCTTCGAAGCCTATAACATCCCTAGTAAATTGAGTCATTAGGGGCCACTGAACAAGATCATCTCTCACTATGGAATTGGTGAGGACATTCTAATGCGCCTACCTAAAGAGTCAGAAAAGGCGCATCAGAGCGTGAATGACCTCGCAACCTGGAGCACTTAACATCTGCAAGTAAGGGGAGCCCTTTCCTTAGCCAGTTTTGTACCAACTTCCTCAAAAGTGTCGGCATAGCCCCCTTCCATCTAACCCTGAATCGGTACTGGGTGCTAGTTGGACAATACGTTCTTTACCGGTGATAGAATTGGCATGTGCCTTCTCCATCTCTTGTCCTCGAAAGACAACTTTTAATGGGTCCTACACCTTCTTGAAGCACACCTATCCAGGGTTGGTATACAAGGCTCCTTGAAACAACAAGAGCCACGCGAGGGACCACAAAGATCACTTCTTTTTTCACGAGTGATTTTGCCATGCAAACAAACCATATTCTTCTCCAGGACATCGCTAGGGTTGGTAAATGTTTCAAACTTTGCCTTTGGTTAGTCCTTCTTTGTTTTTCCTTCCCTACTTAGACATAATTCTATTGATAGGTCCCTTTCTCTACACTCTATTTTTCATAGCCTACGACGACAGACTTCAAAAGATGAAGAGCCTTCTAGACTCGGAGACGGAGTTCAGCTTTCTTGTCATGGAGGCATATCTATGGAAAATTAGCCTCCACCAGGAGAGCCAACACATTGGACACATGGACCTCTCCTCCTATAAGAACTCGAAGAGGTCCCAACATGAACTCGTTCTCCATACGGAGTACGTGGACAAAATTACACTTGGCGAGTTCACCCAACGAATGCTAGAAGAACATGTCAAAAATGTTCTCGCCATCCTAGCCGCCATGGAGGCTCGAGAGGACCAGGAGCTCGAGGAACATCTCCAAGCAGGGGTGGAGTCCTTGTCCTTTGATCAAGGTAAAACTCCTATTTTCCTATACCATGCTAAGCACACAGGAGAAAGGGTATGTCCTGAGCATGTATGGGTCTCGCCCTCACTCCTTCGGAGTGGAGAGGCCTCAGGGCATCATCCTACTGCAGAGGAGTTTCAAGACTATCATGACTTAATCGACGTGTTTCTCCACCACTTGAGGAGAAAACTACACCCTCCAGGGTTCGTTCCACTGGACAAGGTGACTTCTATTCAAGCAAGGTGGTTCTTTCAATACGAAATGAATACCACCTAGGAAATGGGTAGGCTTATCGGAGAATTCGCCCGCTCAACCCTTCACCTAGAGTAGCCATATTGTGGTAGGCCTTCCAAGGAGTTTGCATGCTCCAGAATTATATTTATCATGCATTTTACGTGTTTTTTTTATTTTTATTTTGCATTCTCTTTTCAAAGACTTACATTTTTGTTATTTTCCTCTGCAGAACACAAGGGGTAAGCTCACTCCATCCGAAAAAATGCCAAAGGGTTGAGTAGCCCTACTCCACTCGATGCGCCAGCAGATGGTCCTGCAGAGGAGGTCATTGACCCCTGTTGTGGGTCTTCGGCTCTCATCAAGTGGACCTCAGGCACAAGAAATGACCTCACATCCTTTGAGGCATTGGTAGTCCTCGATTAGTGATCATCCCCGAGCACTACGAATGAGAAAGCTTGAGAGGCACAAATGGAACATGGAGTACTTCAACGCCCGTCTGGAAGAAGGGGATGAACACTTCAAGATTTTGGCAGAATACCTTCGCGAATACAGGCCTCGGAGTGGAACCCCTGTGCCACCCCTCAACACGAGGACCTGGAGTCTTTCTTAGCCAAGAGACTTGGAAGCTGAACAACTCTGTTAGCAACATATATTTTGCAAGGATTGAGGAGGACTATTGCGAGATGCCTTCCCGTAGTTATACTCGCATAGGAGGGGCTAATGAGATATCCCTCCTCGCAGCTTGTTGCTACGTCTTGGCACGAGTAAGCCTTGAACCATAACTTCAATTTATAGCCAAGTGTTTTCATCTTTGCTTGCTAACTTTGTTTTCTTGTGCAGACTACTGCCTTGTGCCATCAACTTGAGAATATTGTAACCATGAGATCCTTCGAGCTGAATAAACTCAGGGATTCATCAAACCTCCTTGAGGAGCACTCCAAGCTCTAGAAGGCTCTAGAGGATGAGTAGCCTCATGCCACGGCGATGGAGACTCATTTGGTGATAGAGCAATCCAAGCTTCAAGTTCTTGAATGAATTTCCACGAAGCTTGTGGAAGATGCCACAAGGTGTTCCGAGGCCATGGAGGAGGCTGCAAAAAATGCCCTCGAAGAGGCTTCCAATGCTCAAGAGGAAACCTTGCAGGCAACTTCGAGGGCTCAGGCTGTTGAGGCAGAGGCAGAGGACTTGATGCGCCAAGGCTAGGAACTGAGGGATCAGGTTACCGCTCTCAACAAATAGGTCGATCAGCTTGTGGAGGACACCATCTATGTTGCATGGCAAAGAACAAAGAAATGGACTTGGCCTTCACCGACGAGCCCAACATAAGAATGCTCTTTGAGGAGCACCTTCAGATGAACGAAACTAAGGCGGCTCAAGCTCAAGCGTCTATGGAAGTGGGTCGAGTCCCTAAGACTAATCCTGTGATCGAGATCACAGTGGAGGTTCCTCCAAGCAAGACGTAGATTGTAAATGTAACGCCTTGGTAACCCCAGAACCGTTACGGTGAGCGGTGAACCGGAAATTTGACCCGCTACCCGAGTCCTTTGGTTAAAAACGTGTTCTAAGTGTCATTAACAGGCTAAGGTAGAAAATCAATAAAAAGGAAAGGATATATTTTATTATTTACATAAAACTGTTCATGGGCCCACAAGAACATTTACAACTCAAAAAGGTCATTACTGTTCCAAAATTACAAACCCGCCGACCTAAGCGGCAAAAATAGGGTAAACCCCCTAGCTCCTCTGAGAACTCCTTGGTCGTGGTGGTCAAGCGGCCGCATATGTAAACATCACCACCTAAGCTCTCCACTCAAGGCTGGGTGAGCTTTTCTTTCCCTTTACCTGCACGACATAGCACCCATGAGCCAAATCCCAGCAAGAAAACACAGCATTGTATATAAACATTATCAAAGGATTATCATTATAATCGCACAGAGCTCATAGATCTTAAACAGATGAGTGAACATCACTTTGAGGTTCTAGAAAACCATACTGAGCGACTGACAAGCAAGTCACTAATTTGAACAGAAGAGTGGCTGCTAGGTAAGCCACTAGCCTTAAACAGATGAGAGACTGATAGGTAAGTCTCTAACTTAATAGATGAGTGACTGATGGGTAAGCCACACACGCGCTTATAATATTCATCGAACTTGAGGTCGATCCGGCATTAATGCTCTTTGAGTCATCCAATGCAGATATCAATTAGATCTAATCTTTATTAGCTTGCGTTGAACACGCTAAATCCGTCCTGACTAATGAGTCAGCACCGTGTGACCAGTGCCCAGTACCACTGCCGAACCTGACTAATGAGTCATAGCTTCACAGTTGATACTGACACCTTTGCCAAATCTGACTAATGCGTCAGTACCATGCACAAGTGAGCAAGATTTGCTAAGCATTCGATAATCAATTCATGTCCACATTACACAATTAACATGCCTCAAGAACAACCATGCATGTCACATATGGGGTGTAGTTTTCTTACCTCCGATTCGAGCTAGAATGAATAAAAGAACGATCCTTGAGAACGTCTAGCTTTTAGTCCTTTAGCGGTTAACTAATCATAACACATTATAGGATACCATCAATAAAAATGATCAACTTAGGTTTCCAAACCAAGATCTAGCTTTCGAGACATCAATCCCCACTAATCCGAGTAGTAGGAGTGATCCCGAGGACTAAAACCATGTTCCCGGGGCCAAAACACTCAAACGGGATCAGCCCTGCGCAAGGGCTGCGGCCTTGGCATCAAGGGTCACGGCCCCCAGCCACCTCTGAAACAAGGGTCGCGGCGCCCTACATCAAGGGCTGCAGTGCCCAGCAGCACAACTTTCCCCACCTGCTTCTTCAAGCAAGGGTCGCGGCTCTCCAAGAACAGGGCCGCGGCCCCAAACCTTGGGCCATTCCCAAACACGTTTTTAACTTCCCAAAGCCTCCAAAATCATACCTATACATTCCCCAATCATCAAATCAAAGTTCCCAAGCTTCCCAATGCTCCAAAACCATCAAAACTTTAGGCTCAATCGAACCAAAAACTCAACGATTCACAAAGTCCAATTCAAAGCTTATAAACTCTAAAAACACAAAACTTTAAACTTAGATTACCTTCGATTGGGTTGTTTCTCATCAAATCCTTCGGTCAAGAAGCTTCTAATCTTTCCTAGGATTGCTATGCCTCGATCCTTGCTTGATTCTGACTCCTAGAACTCAAGATATCTTCGAAAACGCTTCGAGCAGTGAAAATGAGCTAACGGGGAAGAACGAGAGGTTTTCTAACGTACGTTCTATCTGACAAGGTACTTCAAGCATAAGTAACCTCAAATAAAACCTAGTGCTCGGGGTCCCAAAAATACCCCCGGGGACATTATAGTCAAAACTTCCAGAATTTCCTCCTGATCTCAATAACTCCCAATTAATCATCAAATAAACATTCCTACTACCCAATAATTGACCCCGTTCTGACAAAACCGCTAATCCATCATATAGGACTGTCTCATGCTGAATAGCTCAAATATATCACCATAATAATGGAATCTCATTCACAAATCATATCATGCACCCAAATACACAAATTTACCCTCAACGGGCCAAATTATCAAAACATCATAATATATCAAATGTGGACCCACATGCATGCATATAACATCATATTATAATATAATTCACATAAACATGCATATATTCATATAATGGCGTAGTTAAACAATTATGGCCCTCCCGGCCTACTAAACCGCCACTAAACCACATCAAAGAATTCAGGGCATTACAGTAAATTTTTCTCAGTTACCTTTGCTTTTTCTTTAAATAGGCCTACGTGTCATTGCTCTTTTAGAGGTACAAACAAGTTAATGCTCAAGTCCCGAGCACAATTGTAAATAATATTATTTTTCTAGATAGAATTTGCCTGCACTATTTTTCTGTCTTCATTGCTTTATCACTGAACACATTTAGCATTTAGCAATTGTGCAATTTGGTCCTAAAGTTAGTAAGGTTCTAACTTTAACTCAATGTAATCTAATGTCACGCGAACCTTATCCTGTCCAACATAATTGTGCCCTAGTCTTCGAGACTTAGGTCTTGCCTACCCTAGTTAGCTCAACTAGGGACTTGTGCTTGAGTCTTGAGGACTCGAGCCTTGTTGACTCACCTAGTATTTAAACCAATTTAAGCTCTTAGTGCTCCTTCACGGGCTCACAGTCCTCGGAAGTAACTATAGTGTGTTGTCAAGTGGGAGCACTCGACACGTCCTTACACCTACGAGTTCAAACAAATCAGGTCCTAGGAGGTCAATTTTATGTAGGGTTCAAAGACGAAGTGTTATTCCTTAGGCTTGTAGTCCTCAGAAGGTTACACTAGGTCATTCTTATGGCTTTGCCTCCAAGTAAGGATTACTCAGTTTTTTGGAAATCGGAGACCCGTTGCTATGTAGAGTCCCATAATATTTACTTAACTAGCTAGATAGTAGTAGTAGTAGTTAGTATTAGTTTGTAGTATGTTAGATTCCATGGATTTTGGTTCAACTCGGGACTTAGTAGTACACTCGTAGCAATAGTTATGGATTTTATAAGTTTAACCTATAGTTTAGAAATATTAATTATAACATAAGGTTTAATTATTTTAGTAGTTATGATTATTATAGTATAGTATACGTTTATGATATTAGTAGTCTTCTTTTTGGAAAAGGGAGTGATTTCATAAGAATAAATTAATTATGATATTATTAAAAAGTGTTATGGATTGAGCCTACATAAATCTAAAAAGCCCATTAAGATTTTGGGCTTAGTAAATTCAAAATCAGCCTAGGGAATTGAGATTGTTATTTTAAGGTTAGTTAAGATATTTGTGGATTAGGTCGTTATTTAGATAATTAAATAGATTTTCCATAACTTTAGGGTACTGTAATTTTCGACCTATTTTTGATCCAGTTATATTATGAATTTCGAAAAATAGTATTTCTATAAAGTTGTAGATAATTGAATTATCTTTCTAACGGAATATAGATGGTTTAAATTGGAATTCTACAGCTACAGTTATGTTGATTTTACTATAGATTAGTTTAGAGTTACGAGATTTAGGAAGTTAGAAGTTAGGATTCTATTTTATTTAAATTTAAATTTGGATTATATTCAGAATTAAATTAAGTATTTTTTTTAATAAAAGAAAGATCTAGAAACTCTAGAACCTTCCAGAACCACTAAGAGCATGACACTTGTCATAATCATGTTTATTTAAGGATTTAATTATAAAAGAAAGTTCAAGAAACTCTAGAATCTTCCAGATATACTAAGATCATGACACTTGTCATAATCATGTTTATTTAAGGATTTAAGTATTTTTTTTAATAGGATAGTTTCAATCCTCAAACTCTATAAATAGGACCTAATGGTCAGCCAGTTTCTTCATTCTTCAAGCTGTGTTTAGAGCCTTCAACCTGCTAGGATTTCTATAGAGTGATACACTTGGGTTTTGGGGAATAAAAGCTTTATCATCTTAAGCTTTATAAACACTTGGGTAGTGAGATAAAGTGTGTTTTCGATATTGAAGTTTAGATCGGTTCTAGTTCATGCAAGGTAATATTATTCATAAGTTCTATTCTTTATGATTCCTTAGTTTTCCTTAAGTCTCTTTCAGATCCTAACTTTTGTTTATGGTTTCGTGGTTAGGTGTTTAAGTTCTTAAACATTAAGGTTCTCAGTAAGTTTCCCTATTTGATGGTTTAGTTTTCTTTCATCATCTTTTCTATAGATACTCATATGTTTTTATCTTGGTTTTAGGAGTGTTCCAAGTCCCGTCCTTGTTCTCAATTATCCCGGTGTTTGGTAAGGAAAATATGATAGTTTTTATATGCTTATATGTTATGATATGTTTATATTATAATATGATATGTTATGATATGTTTATGTTATAATATGTTATGTTATGTTATGATATGTTATGATATGTTATGATATATGATTATGTTTTATGTTGCTTAGGGGCTCATTGTTGTTAGCTAGCAAACCTCAATGTATTTTGAGACTCGTTGTTGCTTAGCTAGCAAACCCCAAATGTTTTTATCTTATATAGGGCTCATAGTTGCTTAGCTAGCAAACCTCAATGTATATTGAGTCTCATAGTTGCTTAGCTAGCAAACCCTAATGTTTACCATGTACATGGGTCAGAGTTGTAATATATGTTTTATAGTCATATGTTTTGATATAGTCTCATGTTTATGTTTTATATTCATATGTTTTGATATAGTATATGTATAGTATGTGTTATGATATAGTCTTATGTTTATGTTTTACGTTATATGTTTGATTGGTAGATTTTCCTTGCTGGGCATTAGGCTCACTGCTTTATTTTTAGTGTGATGCAGGAAGTTAGATACGGAGGCGGAAGGATTCTTGGTGGCTTGACTTGTGTGTTAAGGATGAATGGAATGGATGGGCTGCGTGTCGATTTGAGGATGACGTTATTTTTAGTCTCTTAAAATTATGTTTTTATGTCTTTTCCGCATTTATTTTTGTAAACAACTTCTTTTAAATTAAAGTTATGTTTTATTTTAAAACAATGGGATCCCATATCGCACATTTATGTATTTCGAATATTTACTTTGGAGTTTTTTTAATAAATTTATGAATATTTCTTATGTATGTTGTCTTCAAAGTAGTAGCTATGTCTAGTAGTTTTAATGGTCCAAGGTCTTAGAAATAGTTAGGTCATTACATGCTAGTCCTTGGGCTCTAAGTCCCCAGGACATGGGTCGAGTTGTCCACCCTTAGGCTAGGCCTTGTGATCAAGTTTTTGGCAACTTGTGGTTTGCGCTGGTGTACGAGTGACTCAAAGCCAGAGAACTGGTTGTTCTGCTCTCACAGTTCACGACACCAGGCTTAGTTTCCTAGGTCGCATTCAGTGTTACTTATGGGGCACATTGCCCCCCGAGTATGGAACTCGAGGGTCCACTTGTCTATTGAATGTTAGGAACTTGTTGCTGGTCCTTGGGCGCATAGTCCTCAAGACGTAACTCAAGTTCTCTACTAGGCTTACCCTACTAAGGATAAGCTTTGCTTCCTAGGTCATGCTCAACTTACTCCATGCACACACGGTCCTCGGGCGGCCATATTTGCGCAAAGCTATCCCCCGAGTACAAATGACTCGTGGGTTGCCCCCGAGTAGAGATGACTCGGGGGTCCATTTGCCTATTGGAAATCGGGAACTTGCTGCTCGTCCTTGAGCACATAGTCCTTGGGACATAACTCAAGTTCTCCACGTGTAGGTTACTTAGTTTTTAGTTTTGTCACGACAACTTTGACACTAGGCTTGCTCCGTTCACGACAAGCTTAGCTTCCTAGATCATGCTTCACGAGTGATCGGAGACTAGTATGTGTTCACTTGTCTAGGCCAATGAGGGGGTACACCTTGAGAAGTGAAATTAATAATTTAAAATTTAAGATACAAGTGACTTCTCTAAATTTTACCTATCGTGTTTTGCATACACAATTTTCATTAATGGTGGCTAGAGGCTACAAAATGACTACAAAATTTAGAACATACATTGCTTATATTATTGGCAATACTGGCAGAGATGCTCGGCATTCCAGGCATTGGGCACTAACTCCACGTTTAGTCGAGCCAATTTGTATGTCCCTAGACACATGCTGCTCTTGACTTGGTATGGGCCTTGCTAGTTAGGGCCCAATACTCAAGCACTAGGGTCTTGGTTGGCTAAGAAAACTCTTCGCAACACCAAAATCCTATCTTTCACTTGAGAGTTAAAAAATTTGGCCACCTTTTGCTGGTAGGATGCAACATGCAGCTGTGAAGATTCTAAGAGCTCCACCACAAGGTCCAGAGATTCTCGGAGTAAAGCGTGATTTATGGTCGGATCGTATGTGTCTTGTCAGTGCATGGAGACTGCTCCCTCAATTGGGAGCATGGCCTCTGTAACACTCTGGATAGCCAAGACCGCTACACTGTGTACTTTTAAAGTTGCAAGACTTGCTAATCAAGTCATTAGTTTAAAAATGTGTCACTAAATACGTATGAGCTAGGGTTAAGAAGGTTTGGGCCTCAAAAGTTTCATTTTATATAATTAAACAGTTATATACACGGGATCCCAAAAGAGACAGAGTTTAAAAGTTTGATTACAAACAACTGTTAGCCATACTAAGGCAAAATGGACAATCTTTGGGTCTCGCGTCCCTGCCTAAACCTCAACCGTGGTGGCTAAGCACCTGGCCATGTACATCCCTCTCGCAGAGCTCTCCACATCAAGGCTGATCAAGTTTACCCTTGCCTTTACCTGCACCACGTAGCACCCGTGAGCCAGGGCCCAGCAAGAAAACATGATGTGCAATGCAAGCACTAATAACAGATAACAAACTCACTAAGCATGAACTTTCATCATATAATCCACATTAATCATCCAGCATAAATTAAGAATCATGGATGCAATCAAACACTTATAACATTCATATCACATAATAATTAGGGCCGACAACTTAGGCTGCAGCCTCTGTTTAACCCACTGACTCCGACCCGCTTAAACTGAGCTTAGTGCATATTGAGCTATCCTTGGCTACCAGTGGCCAAGCCGCGCCCTGTGCGCTAGTGTGACCCTTGGCACCCTTAGGTCATCGGTTCACTAAATAGCTTGCATGACATAATACCATCTTTTCAAGCATACAGAATAGGGAACCCTTAGTCCCATTACATATAATCAACCAGGTGTAGTTTTCTTACCTTTAATCTTTGCTGTTATTGTTTACGAGCAATGCTCCTCAAGCACGATCCATTCCCGAGCCTAAGCTTTTATCACCTAGTCACAACCAAGGTATAAGGTTCCATTAATATTCAAATTAGGGTTTTCGTATACAAAACAAACGTCCGGGAATCCAAGTTCCACCAAGCACGGTGGTGAAATCGATCCCGAGCATTCTAGACCACATTCCCATGCCTAAGATCCCCAAATGTTCAAGTGTGCACCCAAGGGCTGCGGCCCTTGAAGCTTAGCCATGGCCCTGCCCTCAAAATAGAACCAAGGGCTTGCCTGGAAGAAGACACGCACCGCGGCCCTTGCCTTGGGAACCGCGACGCTCACCTTTTGCCGAGCCCTCCTGGCTCATCTTCACCCTTCCCTTCGAGCCCATAAAATATATCATTTCCAAAATCTAAACCTCATCTAAAGCCATCCCAAAGCTCCCCAATTCAAAACCCTTTAATCAAAACACCTTTATCATGATTGTAACAACACATTCCAACAGAAATACAACCCAAAAACCCACTAGAATCCCATTTCCAATTTCTGAAACTCAAGAACCTCAAACACTAAAACCAACCATTCAAACTCATATTAAAACCTCTAAATCACGAATTGAGACTTACCTCTTCTGCTGAACCACTTCACCAAGCCAAATCCAAGCTAATTCCCAAGCTTTCCTCATTAATTCTGCCCTTAAACATCAAAACCACATTTACCTCAAAACGCAACCAAAGCCCAGAATTTCTAACCAGAGAAAAGGAAATTCAGTGCTTACCTAAGTCCTGAGTAAGTTCCCTGATTGATTCTTGAGCTAAGCCTCTAAACCACTCCTTCAATCCACTGAATTCCAGCTAAATTCTCCTAAGATTTCAGTGTTTTTCCTTGAGAGAGAATAGAGAGGAAAGGCTGAAAATAAATGTCAGTATAATTTTTTGTCTACTGTTTTCCTAAAGCTTAGTCTAATCTTATCCCATTGAGTCAATCTCGAGGCTCAGGGTGCCAGAAACGTCCCCGAGGGAAAAATGGTAAAATTCCCCAATATTCCCGCCTAGACTTCCTAACCTCAAATATATCTCCATATATTTATTTTCATAACTCGAGAGTCTAAATAACTACCTGATACATAAAATACCCTTGACTTATCCAAAGTAAACTGTTAAGCCCTGTTGTGACTTTTCTCCGCTATCTATCCCTAGGATCGCCTCGAGTCGTGCTCTACAGACCTACCCACATAATAATGTAGTTCTCACAGTGCCATATATATATATCAAATTAATACAAATATAATCATACAAGAATTATAATCATACAATTATGCATTTTAATCAATAAAATCATTCAATTCACATTTAACCCAATAATGCCCTCCCGGCACACTAATCAAGGCCCTTAAGCCTCATTAGCAAATTTGGGGTCGTTACAGCCTCATACTCGTAGGCCATGGAGAATGGAGAATGGCCAGTAGAGGTTCTAGCAGTGGTGTGGTAGCTCCACAATGCATTAGGAAGCTCCTCGGGCCATGCACCTTTCGCTTGTTCCACAATTTTCTTTAAGGTAACCTTAAGCATCTTGTTGGCTGCTTCCACTTGTCTGTTTGCTTGCGGGTTATCCACAGAGGAGAAACTCTCACAAAAACATGCCTTTGATAGAAATTTTTTAACAACTCACTATCGAAATGTACATCGTTGTCTGATACAATCTTCCTCGGAAGCCCGTAGCAGCAAACTATGTTTTTGGTGATGAAGTCCACTACCTGCTTGGAGGTTAGTGTAGCAAGAGTTTCAGCTTTGACCCACCTCATTAAGTAGTGTTAACTCTAGTTTAGGTGTGTTTTTAAAGTTTTTTTATGTGTTTATTTTTTAAGGTTTATCGTTTTTTATGTAGAATTACGCTTGGTTTGTGTTGTTTTAGATACTTTGGAAATTACAGGTAAATTGGATGTTAGCTGAGGAAATTGGAGCAAGAAACGATGCATTTTGGGGAGTTTTTGAAGTATTTTTGAGGTTCGATTAGCGTAGCCACGCAATGTTGAAGGGCAGCCGCAATATAGGATTTTTAAGCATTTCTCGCTATAGGCATTAGCGTCCCTGCGGTACATTTAGTGCCCCTGCACTATCAGAAAATCAAAACTAGCGCCCCTGCCCAATTAATAGCGCCCCTGCGCTATGCAAAGATCGAGAAGCCTAATAACCAATTCGAAGTAGCGCCCCTGCGCTACTGATGCCGCCCCAGTGCCACTTCAAAGGAAAATTATATTTTGAGCGTTTTAGCGGGGGTTTATTTTGGTCTTTTCACTTGTAATCATTAGGGTTCTATAAAAACACATCAAGAACGTCTTTTATTCGTTTCAAAACCCTAGAAAATTGTGAGAGCATATACGGAGTTTGGCATAAACGCTTCAATCGTCTTCAATTCTTCTTTTTTGTTTCTCACTATTTTATGGTTCTTTTTTTTTCCTTTTTATTTGGATGTTGATTATTAAGATGTTGAACAACTAAGTTATTTTTCTAGGGCGTTAATGGATTCTCCTGAACCTTTATTTTAAATTAATGCAAGTTTTATGATTTCAATTTTATCTTGTGATTTATTCAATTTGAATGTAATCCTTGTGAATGATTGATCACCATTGACATGAAATATATGTTTTTGATTCGAAAATTGAGAAGTGAGAATTGAGAATTGAATATGCTATAATTGAATGATTATAGATTTCACATTTGGATGAGAATACTTGTGTGGTCTGTGTATTTTAGGGTTGTTACTCTTAATGCCTATCTTATGTTTATTTATCACAGAGATGTAGAAAATTTTCATAGGATTGAAACTTATATATCCTAGTACGAATATAAGTTAGCATTGTTGACTTGCTATAAAATGAGAAAATTGAATAGTAAGATTTCTGTTAATGAGAATTAAAGGGGATGGTTGATGAAATTGATTGCCCTAGCTCTTATTCCATTGAATTTTCTTAACCTTGTTTATTTTCAGTTCATGAAGCTAATTTCAATTTTTGTTTTAGATTTTTAGTTTAGTCTTGTGACTCAACTATTGTTAGCCAAATAGAAATAGGAGTTAATTCTTGGTACTTAACATATAGTCCTCATGGGAACGATCTCCCTTACTCTTTAATACTTGTTACGATTACGTACACTTGTGTATCGATTTTACACAACAAGTTTTTGCTGTCGTTGCTAGGGACTTAATATCCATATCGAAATTAATTGTTTTTTTTTTGTTCTACTCTTGTTTTTACTTTAAGTGCTCATTCGGATTGTGTCTGTGTGGATGCCAAAAATTCCACACCGGTGTAAGAACCACATCTTGTGTTTATGTTCCCTTGAAGGTCCAAAGAAACCATGACCAACGCCATGTTGGTCTCTTGGAGCACTAACTCAGTGAAAAGGAATAGAAATTGGTCTGAGCATTACCCCCGTTTTAGGATTGCATCATGCCTAACACATCCGTTTCACACGAGTTCTCCCGCGAGGCTCTCGCCTAGAATCCATAATGGCCACACATAGCGGGAGATGCCTCACTTAACCCAGGCGCCTAGATGCCGCGACCCTGTCTTGGCATAACCATGCGAGACGACCTTGCGACCCCGTCTTGCCAACACCACGCAAGACGTCCTCCCTACCCCATCTTGCAAACTCCACGCGAGATGCCCTCGCGCTGTGCACCTCGCACCAAGCGCCTCGCGCCACCAGCCCACGTCTCACCAACACCACGTGAGACGCCCTCGCTACCGCGTCTTACCAACTCCACACGAGATGCCCTCACGCCACCGGTCCACGCGAGGCGCCCTTGCACCGTGCTCCTCACACCAGGCACCTTGCGCCACTAGCCCACATCTCGTCAACACCTTGCGAGACGCCCTCACGACCCCGTCTTGCTAGCTCCACATGAGATGCCCTCGCACCATGCACCTTGAACTAGGCGCCTCGTGCCTCCAACTGACGTCTTGCCAACACCATTCGAGATGCTCTTGCGACCCCGTCTTGCTAGCTCCATGCGAGACGTCCTTGCGCTGTGCACCTCACACCAGGCGCCTATGGAGCCACACTTTGTGCCCAGAATATGCGCTTGGTGTCAAGAGGCCCTTCTCATCTCATTTTCATTGGGCCATTTTGCGAGATCCTTGATTGCCAGGCATCTGGGAATAACATAGAAGGATTTTAGCACTTGAAGCCCTTAGGAATAAGGTACCTTGCAAGGTTGAAAATTTGTTGCTCGAGGAGCTCATACAAATACGGAATGTACCTACAAACAAAGAGTAGGCGAAGTACATACGGGGGTACGACCCTGAATGCTCCAGGCGTCTGATCCTAAACACCATGCCAGACAAGTAGTGGTCATATGAATAGGGTACCTGATGTAGTCCTTCCCACCCAACCTCTGACGTTCGTACTAAACAGATGGTGAAGGTATAACTAGGTACTGAAGTGGAGGTGCCCCCATAGACCCTGAGCATGTACTGGAGCCGACCACCACGCTCCTGGCACCACTACTATTTGAAGACTGCATATGCAGAGTCCTGTCCTCAGGGACCACCATGTACAATGAGCCAATAGTGCTCTACTATAAATATGACCTCCCTTCATCTGAGAAAGGGGAGAGTGAATTTTGTAACTACTCATTTTTAATGGAAAGAGACACTCTACATTCTCTATATTTTTCATTCTAAAATCTCAGCATTTACATTTTGTGTTCCAAAAATCATAAGAAAGTTTGCTTGAAGTTCATTTGATTTGAATCTACTTCTTTTATAATTCATAGAGTTCTTGATCTAACTTAGTTTACGTGTTCTTACCGTTAACAGTTTGGCGTCGTCTGTTGGAAGGATAAGTGCCAAACCACTGTTCTTCCATTCATTCCAGTAGAGAAAGATGTAGAGACGCTCTAAGCGATTGAGAGAAACATGGGAGGTTGACGCCCACCTCGATGGAGATCAGTTGAAGGCCTCCATGAAGAATCCTCCGCCACCCAAAGATGTGAATGTACCAAAGGAGCTTAGGGTTCCTGAAGATGAAAGGGAGGCCTCATCCGCAGTTGTCCCACATGATGAGAACCGTCTGAGATCAGCGGTTGATCCTACGAGAGATACCAGAGAGTTCCGCCCCCAAAGCTGCCACAGGTGCCAAACTCCGGCCAGCAAGATCCGGGTCCATCGACGCGCAGGCCGGGCAAGAATCCTCGAGTCCATTCCATAAGATCGAGCTCAAGGTCTCGATTTTACAAAGAGGAGTTACGCAAATTACACCAGAAGAACCAAAGGCTCGAAACCACCTTAGAGAATATGCAAGAGATGTGGAATGGCCTGCTACAGGGGAAATCAAGCATGACTCTTCCTAGGAGAAAAGAGAAATGCCAAGAGGGGGCAAAAACCACAGTCCCAGATGATGATGGGAGGACTCGACTCTCCACTAGTAATAACCCTCGGACGAAGCAGCGTGAACATCCTGAACAATCAAAACAGCCCAAGAGGCCAGAGCAAAAGAACAACGTTGACCCTCGTAACGAAGTCGAAGTCACTTCAAGGAAAACACCCTCAGACTTAAGGGAGGCACTCAACAAGAAAAGGACGAACAAGAGGACTACACCTCCTATGGCTCCCCAGGAAGACAAAGGGAAGGGAAAGGCTAACCCGTCCACTTTGAGAGACTCCTTGAACAAAAGGAGACAAGACCTAGACACAGATATGAGGAGCCTCCAAAGCAAGATAATCACCATGTCTGGAGGGCATGTTGTCGATGACGAGTTCGATTATGAATCACCATTAATTGAGGAAATCTAAGTTTTTCGGCTCCAAGCCAACATCAAAGAGCCTCACATGACCCCTTATGAAGGAAATACAGATCCCAAATACCATCTGGACGCATTCAACGACCTAATGAAATTAAGAGGAATTAGTAGTAGGGCCAGATGCCACTGCTTTGCTGTCACGTTAAAGGGACCTGCGTACAAACTGTTGAAAAGACTCTGGCCAAGGTCCATCAGGTCTTGGCAACAATTTTCTGATGAATTTCTCCAACAACATCACGCCGTGCGTGATTACAAAATGCTGGGCACAAGCCTCGCTAACGTGAAGCAGGGAGTAAATGAGAGTTTGAAGAGCTATATCCACAGGTTCAATATGGAGGCTGCCAAAGTAGGGAGCTTTACCTGTAGGGAGTTAAAAATGGCCACCACGGCCGGTGATGCCCGGGATGTAAGTTATGGGATAACATGCTTAAGAGAGAGGTCACAGATTTGGACGATTTCTACGAGCGGGCTTATAAATATATTCATGTTGGGATGGTCACGAGAGCCTTTAGGCCAAAAAAGATCGGTCCCCACCAAAACCCTCAATCTGGGAAGGCCAAAGCAGTGTAAAGAAGAAGAAGGTCTATGAAAGGTCAAGAGATGATCAGCGTCGGAACCTCCAGTGCATTGATGAGCGCAAACAGTGCCCCTACACCTTTTATACTAACCTCACCTACACTAGGGAACATATCTTCGTCACGAATGAAAACCAGGTCCCTTTCCGAAGGCCCCCGCCAATGAAAAAAAATTGATCAAAAAGAGACCCCAGTAAATACTGCCATTATCATAAAGATATCGGCCACACCACCGCAGAATGCACCCATTTGAAAATAGAAATCGAAGAGCATATACACCGGGGACATTTGGGCAGATACGTCCACAAAGAGAACCAATGGCCAGAAGTAGAAGTATCGTCGCCACGAGCACGGGAGGTAGCCCTAGAGGTACAAGGAGAAGTCAAGACCATCTTTAGAGGGACATGATTTGGAGGCGGATCAATGAAGGGGCGAGACAAATATGCCAAGGAAGCCAAGCGAAGTCCACTGTCGTGTTTCTTTAGTTTGGAGCAATGCCCCCAAAGAGTTTTAAGGGGGAGAAAAACTCGATAACTGTAACGCCCTGGATAACCAAGACCGTTACACTGAGTGTTTAAAATAGTGCAAGACTTGCTAATCAAGTCATTCAGACAAAGTGTGAACTCTATACTATCATCAGAGTAGGAATAAAAGATTTTGGTCACAAACAGGCTGTTTTCATTAAAAATGACGGTTTGATACATAGAAACTCAAAACAGGATTTAGATGTCTTAGTTACAACAAATTCCAAGAGTTACAAATATTTCAAGCCGCTCTAATGGAAAAATATACATTTTAGGTTTCTGTCCCTGTACAATTTCTCGACCGTGGCGGCCGAGCAGCTTACAATGTACACCTCGCCCCCAGAGCTCTCCAACTCATGGTGGATTCAGCCTACCCTTGCCTTTACCTGCACCACGTAGCACCCGTGAGCCGAGGCCCAGCAAGAAAGCATAGTAAAATAGCATGATCAGCAACACTTATCAAATATTTCACAATGCTCAACCAAGAATTCAACATTTCATAACATTTATCCAATCAGTAATAACAGTTTGTCATCTAGACAGTCAATCAACTATATTCATAGAACAATATTCACGTTCATAACCAATAGATTGTCATATCCATCGAATAACATTCAGGGTTGGCGCCCTTAGTCGCACCCTCTATTTAACACACTGTCTTCGGCTCATTAGGGCTGCCCCCAGTGTAATACTCACTGACCTCGGCCAGCTTAACCGAGCTCAGTGATAAATAAGCTGCCTCAGCTCCCAGTGCCCGAGCCACGCCTCAGTGCGCAAATATTGATTCCGACACCCTTAGGCCAATAATCGCATGTCCTATGGCATAATAATACCATCACACGACATGATATACAAATGTAGGGAGCTCTTAGTCCCATCGTGTCCACATGATTATTCATATTCACATAACAGTGCATACATACATAGGGAGCACTTAGTCCCAACCTAACCACATACTCAGGTGCAGCTTTCTTACCTGTATCCCGAGCTTCCGATGCCCCAAAGCCGCGAGCACGGTCCTCTATCCCGATCCTCACCAAAGACCTAGTCACAACACAAACGAAACATCCTTTATCACTAATCAATCCAAATCTACTTCCCGGAACCAATCCCACACTCTCAGAATGGCCCAAATCCCTAAAACAATGCACCAAAGACATCCCCCGAATCCCCGGAGCAAAGGCTCAAAATTGCAAAATATCTCATTCTGAAAATGGCCTAGCGCCGCAGCGCTGCCCTATAGGGCCGCGGTGCCCAGCAAGTCAGAGAGCTCACCCTTGCCCTGAAACAGCCTTGCGCCGCGGCGCGCTAGAACAGTGCCGCGGCGCTCCTTCGCGAACCCAGAAATCTGGGCTTTTCCTTGCGTTTTTCCCGAGCCTAAACCATTCCAAATCATCCCAAACAAGTACCTAAGCCCATAAATCAATTCAAAACCCGAAATGAACCCTCTAACAACCTATAAACACCACAAACAACCCCAATCACACAAACACACCCAAGATCCTATCTTGAGTTTCAAATTCTTAAAACTCAAACCATTGATTCCAAAACTATAAATCAAGCCTCTAGAATCTTAAACCACACCAATTACGAAAATTAAACATAATAAAATCTTACCTCAGTCAAGAACCCAGCTTGAATTCTCCTCAACTCTAGCTTCAAGTCACCTTCCTCTTGATTATCCCAATTCTGAATTCATGCCAAAACCAGCCACTATCTTCTTTCAATTCATGCTTATTTTCTAAAATCCAGACTTAAAACCTACATAAATCATAGACAAACCCTTACCTTTGAGTAATCTTGACTTATGCTCAATTTAGTTGCCTTGAACCATCAAAGCTCCCCTCCTAGGTCTCCCAACTTCAGCTTTCCTCTTCTTCTCTTTTCTTCTAGATTTTCCTCACATTTCAGCATAAATCAACTCCCAACCAAGTGTTATACGTGACCCCCCTTTCCTTCAGCTGAAGTAATCCAAATCCTTGCCTAATGACCACTTTACCCTTCCATCTATTTCCCATTCCAACTAAACCTCAAGGCCCTTTTTGTCATTCCTACTTCCTTACAATTCTACCACTTCTTTTAACCAAACTTGTTACTCTCTATGGTTACTAACAGTTACACAAGTTACCAAACCACCAGTTACCAATATCTCGCAAGAACTAAATTACAAAATCCCCAAAATACCCCTAGGCTCCTCCCGAGCCGGGTATAAAATCCCGTTGTGACTTTTGAGTTATCTAGCTCTCTAGGACCATCTCGGCACGTGCATCGCATTGATATCACCACACCCACATGGTACAAATCACATCACTTAATTATCACACTTATGCCCTCAACGGCCTAAAATTATCACATATCATAATACACATAGTCATGCATCTCAAATACTCAAATAGTCATATAACATGCTTAAAATCATAATCATGCATCTTAATCATTAAATTCACACATACTTCCCATTATGCCCTTCAGGCATGCTAATCAAGGCCCTTAAGCCTTATTAGCAAATTTGGGTCGTTACAATAACCTTCACTGAAGAAGATGCACAGGGAGTGGATTTCCCTCATAATGATCCCTTGGTGCTAACTGTCTTGCTTGCAAACATGAAAGTACATCGGGTCTTGGTGGACAATGGACGCTTCATAGACATCCTGTATCACCCAGCTTTGGAGAAGATAGGACTGAACATCAGGCACCTAAAGCCCTGCAATACCTCCTTGTATGAATTTACAAGGGATTCAATACAACCCCTAGGTGCAATTGAGTTATCCCTCACAATGGGGGAACAACCTAGAAAAACCACCATAATGGCAAACTTTGTAGTGGTGGATTTCGCTTCAGCCTTCAATGCAGTATTAGAGAGACCCTCCCTAAGAGAATTGAAGGCGATAACTTATGTGTACCACTTGGCTATGAAATTCCCAACCCCTGGGGGAATAGCAAGCATGAAGGAGAGCAAAAGGAAGCAAGGGAATGTTATAACACATCCCTCCACATGGCCATAAAGCCATCAGTGCCTATGGCAATGGCTGTGCATGAAGGTGCAAAACCGCACGAGTAGGACCTGCAAGTTGCGGGGGAACCCATAGCCGAGCCTGTAGAGGAGTTGGAGGAAGTCACGTTCATGAATGAGCCCTTGAGAAAGTTTAAGGTAGGAAGAAACCTTTCGGGTATCGTGAAGGAGAAGCTGGTAGAAATTTTGAAAGCCAACCTCGACGTATTCACCTGGAGTCACGATGACATGGTGGGAATAGACCCATCAATCATGTGTCCTCACTTAAACATCGACCCAATAGCAAGGCCTATGAGGCAGAAAAGGAGAGCGCTAGACCCAGAAAGACACACTGTCCTAAAAGAAGAGGTTGACAAGTTGATGGCAAATGGGTTTATCCAAGAAACATTCTACCCAACATGGGTATCAAACCCTGTTTTAGTCCCAAAACCCAATGGAAAGTGGAGAACTTGCGTGGATTTTACTAACCTTAAAATTGTCTGACCTAAGGACAGCTTCCCGCTTCCTAGGATAGACTAGTTAGTAGATGCCACGGCTGGGCACGAGCTACTCAGCTTCATGGATGCATATTCCGGGTACAATCAAATACCCATGAACCCGGCCGATGAGGAGCACACTTCTTTTATAACAGACTATGGGCTTTATTGCTACAAAGTGATACTTTTTGGCTTAAAGAACGGAGGTGCTACCTGTCAAAGGCTGGTAAACAAAATGTTTGCGAATCAAATAGGAAGAAATATGGATGTATATGTAGATGATATGTTGGTAAAGACAAGGAGGGAGGAAGAGCTCACAGACGACCTCAGTGAGATGTTCGGCACCCTCCAAAAATTCAGAATGAAGCTAAACCCACTCAAGTGCACGTTCGGAGTTTCGTCAAGGATGTTCGTAGATTTTATGGTGAACTCCCAAGGTATTGAGGCCAATCCTGACAAAATCAAGGCGTTGTTGGAAATAAGCCCACCATGAAGCAAGAAGGAGGTGCAATGCTTAACCGGGGGAGTAGTAGCCCTCAATAGGTTCATCTCCAGAGCCACTAACAAATGTCTTCCTTTCTTCAATATCCTAAAAGGGAGACAAAGCTTTGCTTGGGATGAAGATTGTCAAGAATTCTTTGCTCAGCTAAAGGAACACCTTGGAAAACCACCCCTTTTGGCAAAGACAGAAAAAGGGGAAAAGTTGTACCTATACTTAGTAGTGTCAGAGCATGCTATAAGTGTCGCCTGGTCAAAGGAGAAAAGAAGCATCAACAACCCGTACACTATGTCAGCAAGCGGCTGGTAGACGCAGAAACCCGGTACCCAGAAATAGAGAAGTTAGCATATGCCTTGATAGTGGCTTCGTGAAAGCTGAGGCCCTATTTCCACACTCATGCTATTAAAGTGCTCACCAACACCCCTTTACATCAATTCTTGCACAAACTGGAGACTTCAAGAAGGTTGTTAAAATGGTCAATTGAGTTAGGTCAGTTTGACATCATTTATACCCCAAGGACCTCGATCAACGGGCTGATACTTGCAGATTTTATAGATGAGTTTGAATATCGACCCCATGAGGAGGGAGAAATAGAAGAGAATGAACCAAGGGGCAGAGGGGAAAAGAAACCTGAAGAATGGAGTGCCCATATGGACGGGGCGTTTAGCGAAAGAGGAGCCGACGTTGGCATAGTAATGACGGGACCTGAGGGGCACAAGATGTATTGTGCCTTAAGATTCCAACAATGAAGCAGAATACAAGGCACTATTGGCTGGCCTGCGACTAGCCAGGGAGCTGAAGGTAACACATTTGCATGTCTTTAGTGACTCACAATTAGTAGTATTTTAGGTGAAGGGTGAATATCAAGCTAGAGGCCCAAAAATGGTTGCATATCTTGCCAAAGTGAAAGGTATTTGGATCAATTCGAAAAATACACCATAGAACAGATCCTAATGGAGCAAAACATGAATGGCGATGCTCTCGCAAAACTCGCCTCTACTCTAGACAAAGACATGCTTGAGTCCAACCCTGTCGAATACCTCTCCAGGCCAAGCATAGAAGAAGAGGAGGTTCACATGGCCAATAATCCTGAGGAGTCATGGTCTACACCCATCTCGAGGTACTTAAGTGATGGAACGTTGCCTTTGGACAAAAAAGATACCTATAAGCTGATTTAGAAAGTCACCCAATACACCCTAGTAGATGGAGTTTTGTATAAAAGAGGCTTCTCCACCCCACTCCTACGGTGTATAGACAAGGGGGAGGCTTTAAAGCTCCTGCAAGAGATACACAAAGGAGAATGTGGAAATCATGCTGGGGGGAAATCCATGGCAAAAAAGGCCATACGACAGGGGTATTATTGGCCTACCATGGAAAAGGACGCAGGAGATTTCGCGAAAAAATGTGACAAGTGCCAATGTCATGCAAATTACCTTAGACAGTCACCAAATGAGCTGGTGAGCATGACCAGTCCGTGGCCCTTTTCCGTTTGGGGGATAGACTAAATCGGAGCATTACCAATAGTAAGAGGAGGAGCAAAGTACGCGGTTGTAGCAGTAGATTACTTTACTAAATGGGTGGAAGTAAAGCATCTAGTCAACATAACGGCTAAGCAAATCACCACCTTTGTCAACAAATTTATCATCTCCAGGTTTGGAGTACCCTACAAGATAATCTCTGACAATGGGACACAGTTTGAAGGAGGAGTTTTCGAATAATATTGTAGAGAAAAAGGAATCAGAGGAGATTCTCCACTGTAGTACACCCATAAGCCAATGGACAAGTGGAGGCCATCAACATGATCCTAAAAAGGAATGTGAAAAAAAAAGTTGGAAAAGTTGAAAGGAGCCTGGGTCGAAGAACTGCCCAATGTGCTTTGGGCTACAGGACCACACCCCGTTCCACTACTGGAGAAATGCCTTTCGCCTTAGCCTATGGCTACGAGGCTGTCCTTCCGATAGAAATGAAGATCAACTCCATCCGCATACAAGAATCTGATGACCAAGCTAACATCGCAGCATTAGCTGAAAATTTGGACCTATTGGAAGCAAGGAGAGAAAGGGCACAAATCAAGTTGGCAACATAACAACAACGAGCCGCAAGATACTATAATTAAAGGGTGCAAGAGAGAGCGTTCAGGGTTTGAGACCTCATGTTAACGAAAGTCCTGCCCAACACACGGGACCTGAGTGCGGGTGTTTTAGGGGAAAACTGGGAAGGGCCCTACCAAGTTGCCCAGGTGGTGCCCCCTAACACCTACATGCTGGCACGTTTGGATGTTACCATGGTACCTAGAGCATGGAACGCAGAACATCTAAAAAAATATTATCAGTAAGACCTCCATGTCTGAGGCAATAGTGTTATTGTTCTATCTAAATGTGCGAGTCTAATGTAATAGCTATGAGGTAGAAGGCTAACTTGGACTCCTTGATATGTAGTAAGAACGAAGTCACCATAGGTTACCATGTACTTCCCTCATTTCCAATGAATATGTTGTGGCGTTAAATGAATATGTAATAAGAACTCTTGTTTGAGCAAAATGATCACATTATCTAAATATCATTTATAATGATTATCAGAATGCGTGAATTAAATGATCAAAGTGCCTGCCGAGATGAACTCGCCAACCACTTGGGGGGCAGAGTATATAGAAAAAACAAGGTCCTAAACGAGACGCCTATATCCTAAATGAGACCCTTATATATAAAAAAAAACCCTTATAAAAAAATAAGAAGACCTGGCAAGACATCTCTTGAGATCAGAAGGATTAGCTACCCTTATGAACATCATGGAGGTTAAAAGGTCCTACAAGAAAAGCTGCTTAATAAAGGCAGATGCTTCCACGAGAGGAAATGCCTCAAGAAGAGAACCCACCAATAAGCCTAGAACGACCACCAAGCCGTCTAGCCAAAAAGGGTCCTAAAAGAGACTCTTGCAAAAATAGTACTATGAATAATGATGAGAAGGACGGTTCTCGTAAGAAATAATAAGTGCGCGCAAAAGTATATAAAAGGATAACTAGAACTCAAAGGGTCAACATATCCTTATAGATACAACCAAGATCCATCAAAGAGAGACCTAACGAACCCCTTTTTGCGGGTTCAAAAGGACCTCCAACATAGAAGAACAAAAGTAAATAATCGCATATATATACAGAAAAAAGGAGCCACAATAATGTAACAGGACTTAAGAAAGTTCAAAAAAAAAATTTGAACGATAAGTGTTGACGCTGTTTTTCATCAACTTGAGAACATAAGAGCATGGATTCAAGAATAGAGATATAATTAAATAAATAACACCACATTTTATAGTGGTTCAACCCCGAAAAGATGACCTACGTCCACTTAGTCACTTTTATTAATATTTAAGCTTGAAGAACCATAGTTTCCAGTGAACTTGTGTCGCCGGTTGTTCTATGGTCCTCCTTCGCTTTACATTACATAAGGAATGTGTATACAAGAACGGTCATTCGGCATTATCAATTCCCCCCCATTTCTATCCCATTCACTCTATTTTATAGTGAGGAGTTTAGGGTTACAATTAGATCATGGGCTTAGCTATTGGGCTTGGCCTGCAAATAATACATTACAACAGAAATACAGTTATATTTTGAGAAATGACAAGTCTGTACTCCTTTGCTAACTCTGTTAGCGTGGATGTTGTGTGTTAAACAAACAGGATCCTCCTGTTAGCGTGTAATGGTTTGCCTTGGGCGAACAGAGTTTGAGGAATGCGGCTACGCGACCAAATCCCTTCTGTTAGTGCTTGGTAGTCTGCTTTGTACTCTGCAAGAACATGAAGTACTTTGTACTCTGTGAGAACAGGAAGTACTTTGTGCTTCGTGAGAACAGGAAGTACTTTGTACTTGGTGAAAACAGGAACCATTTTACACTACATGAGAAAAGGAACCATTTTGCACTGTGTGAGAACAGGACCCATTTTTCACTATATGAGAACAGTAATGCAAAATATTCTATTCATAATCATATCATAATTGATATGTTTTAAATGTCATAAATGTCCAAAAAAAATGGGTATAACATTTGCCCCCCAAGTCAGTTTTCGTGCTTTGCGCAATTCTGACTTAGTTACGTGAACAATTTCCCCATTCATTTTTGGTTATACACTTACATGACATTTAAATAAAATATTAATGATCACTTCTTTAATCGTTCCAAAGGCATTTTATTTGACAGCAACTTATTAGGCTTGTATTATGTTGCACTCCTCAAATGGGTTATAGGCTAAATATTTTGCAAGAATTTTAGGCCCAAACTTTGCAAACCCTAAGCCCAAAGACTTATTGTTCTCTTAGAGAGTGAACCAGCTGCTGCCGACCCCATGCCAAAAGGACAACAACGCGGCTAAAGCACTTCCTTCTGCTAGCCGGAGCAACGCCGACGTCGCCAGTGGGGGAAGAAGTGTTGCTGGAGTGGGAGGAATGCTACCAACCCTTTCTCTTCCTTCATGCCTCTGTGTATTTTACTATCTCAACTTGTCGGAATAAAAATTGCAGTAGCCTCTCTGAATTTTGCTTGACTTGATTTGCTAACAAAATCAAAGCTTGGGGTCGTAACTTTGGAGCTCATTTTGTTCTTCTAACAAACCAGGTTTACCAAATATTTATTTGTCAACTTGAATTCTTGCTGAAAAAACCCTGAGTTGAAATGGGTCTTGTTTTCCTTGTATTGACATATATGAGCAATCCATTAGTTCTTTCTCTTCGCACAATGTATAGAGCTTGTATCAAATAGGGAATAGCGAATTTTCTCTTGAAACGGAGGCTTGAACAAACACAATTTTCAGAGTCGATTCTCTTCCCTTTAAGCCTTCAATTATCTGAGTTGTCCTTGTTGAGTTTCGTTGAATACCAAGTGAGAATGCTTTGTTATAGCCTTTATGAATTCTATTCGCATGATGTACGTAAGCATTTGTGAGTATAATTAGTGTTCAAATTCCTGTTTTCAAATAAGGTTAGGTATTTTGCCCACTTTATACAAAAATAGGTGAACGACTACCCCCTGCTCTTCACACTTTATAGGAACGAACAGATGCCTTATTGTCGTCTACCTTAGATGTATTGCTTGAGGTGAGCCCTGGTGTGATCTCTAATTACTATTCTTATATAATCATGGGCAAATAGAACCCATAATCTTTCACAGGCCCTGTTTGCTCTTCAAGCATATGTTCTCTTCTGTTCGTATTCTTGAAATAGGTTCTGCTCACTTTTTACATGATCCCCAAGGCAAGTAGACTGCATCTAACGAACATATGGGAAAGGGAATTCTTGCGATATACACATGTATTTGAGCGAATTGGTACCCTTGCTTATCATCCTGTTTTGCTGGCATAGAAAATTCGTAATCCCAGTATAATGCTAGTAGTGGTTGAAATTATTTTCTTAGCACCAATGAATGAGTAGAGGCGAACAGGAACCTAAGTAACTCCATGTTACCTTATGCGAATAGGTCCCTATAACCCATCTAATTTGTTTCTTGTTCGCTCAATCATTGAACGATTCGAATAGAGTAATGCAAACGAACATGGCTCTATGATTCACAAAATTTTCCTTTTATTCACACCATTTACAGTTAGGTGGACAAATAAGCTTTTCCTCTAAAGCTTTAGGTGAATAGGTCGCATTTTTGAATATGAGAACAATCCCACCTAAGTCTCGGTCCAATCCAACTTTTATGAATAAAAACGAGCAAGTATTCCTCTTGCCAATAAGTGCATGCACACACTTAGCAATTACTGCTTAATTACTCGAACAGACATTACACGTCTTTTCCATAAGTCGAATTTGCTAGTGTCTTGTAAACAGAATGTTTTAATCAACCCATAAACAAATAGGATTATGGAACTAACCCATAACGAACAGGTTTCATGAAGTAACCCATAAACGAACAGGTTTCTTGAACTAGCCTTTAAATGAACAAGATGCTTGAACTAGCCTTTAAACGAACAGGATGCTTGAACTAGCCTTTAAACAAATAGGATGCTTGAACTAGCCTTTAAACGAACAGGATGCTTGAACTAGCCCATTAAACGAACAGGTTGCTTGAACTCCTTTTATGAGGGAGTTTCCTTGTTCTCCCTAAGTATAGATTATTTTGCAAGCTAGCTTATTCATGTGTTTTAGTACCAAAATATGGGCGAACAGGTCTCATATTTTGTATGTGCGAACAAAATGTTACTCTTTCCTCTCATTTTCAGGTACTGGGTTTTGCTTGGTCTTTGAGGAGTTCAGTTTCTTTTACAATCTAGTTAGGCCTCTTTCTTCGAAGTGTATAGGGATCTGTTCGTCCCTATTTGCTTTTGATCTAGGACCAAGTCCATGCCTCCCAAGAAATCAAAAGCGTTAAGGAAGAGGACAAAATTTGATTATACTGAAAAAGAGCTTGGAGAAATCTTTAGCTTGGATGGTTTTGTGACACCGAGATTTTCCTTTTCAACCAGTGAATTGTTTAATTTATTAGATAAATATGGACTCATTGGCAAGCTCAGGCTTAAAGTCCCTACTAATGATGAGCAATCAGGCTCCCCACCCGACGGGTATACCGCTTGGAGTCCCATGCATTTCCAAGCAGGGGCCTTCCTTCCACTCCATTCGTACTTTGTGGAAATATGCGATTATTTTGGGATAGCTCCATTCCAACTGACACCGAACAGCTACAGACTATTGGCACTGCCACGTATTCTGTATAAAGTGTTAGATTGGCCACCCCCTAATGCTTTGGAGGTTCACTTACTGTTCAATCTCAAGTCCAACCGTGTATCGAGTTATGAAGGATTTTACCACTTGCGTAGCTACTCTAGTGGGGAAGTCCTTAGGAGTGGCTTTTCCAACCCTACTTGCTACTTTAGTCAATACTATTTTACCATTGCCCTCCAGTTCAAACATAATTCATTTCATGATATTGGTAAATATCTGATCATTTCCCTTTCAATAGTTTTATGTTCGCTTTCTTCACATTAAGCTTATTCTGCTCACCTAACTTGTTTCTTTAGGTCATTATAGGCGACAAACTCCAGCTTATGAGATGCAAGAGCGCCTTTCTCAGTTATGTTGGTTGGATGGCATGTATAGGAATGCATCCATCCTTATTAATGATGACAATTTACGATTGGTCAGTCTACTTGAACCACACCAGTCATTAGATCATCTATCGCCGCCTCCAGAGTTTGACTACGTTCCCTTTTCTGAGGTTCGAGAGTCTATACGCGAGAGGCTATCAGAAGAGGTTTTTGTTGTTCATGACGAGCCTGAGTCAGTTCACTTTGAAGTTTCATCTACTTTGTCTTCCCCAAGCAGTCTTAGTTCTAGGTTGCCCAACTGTTCAGAGTTTGACGGCGTTCCCTTTTCTGAGGTTCGAGAGTCTATACGTGAGAGGCTATCAGAAGAGGTTTTTGTTGTTCATGACGAGCCTAAGTCAGTTCACTTTGAAGTTTCATCTACTTTCTCTTCCCCAAGCAGTCTTAGTTCTAGGTTGCCCAACTGTTCAGAGTTTGACTTATCGCAAGTGCCTCTCCCTTCTGAAACATTTAGTGGCGTGGGAGGTCTGGGTCTATCCCTTAGAAATGAGGAACTACCCCTCCCTCATTGGTTAAATGATTACTTTCTAGAGGAAACTTGTACTGATATTCTTTCTGGTATTCTCTCTCTCTATATATATATTTTTAGCCGCATTGTAACATATACATTTTTTGTATCTTATCTCACCATTTTTCTTTTGGCAGGAGACATGAATTCTCGAGCTTTGTTTGGTGGCCCTGAGGTTGTAGGTCCAAGAACTAACAAGAGGTGGAAACAGTTAACGAACAGGAATAAGGGGACCATTGCAGAGTCTTCTTCTGTTCGTTCAGGTCAGAGTCGATCTCTAGCTGGGGTTATACCGCCAGCCCCTGCGGCGACTGCTAGTGTGGTACCCTTGACCCGGTCCTTATCTCCTACACTACCTTCTCGTGTTCAAATGGTGGTACCTAGATTTGAAGAGGTCATCCATAGTGATGAGATACGGCCAGATCGGTCTTTCTCCGGAGTTTGCGTCCCCAACGAGATCGTTCGCCATTCTATTGCCAACACTGTTCTGGTATGGTTCTTCTCTTATTATCGTACTTACTATCTTTTTGCTTACTTTTTGTATTGATCTATTTTTATCCTTTGCAGACAATGATCACCTTGACCAACCTATGTGAATCTATCGAGCATTTGAAGAAGGATAAGGAAGATACATGTCGTGCCCTCATGTCTGAGATAGACATTGTTCATGGTGAGAGGAACAATTGTAAGACTAAGCACGAGCAACTCAAAATTTCTTCTTGTACCGAGATCAATCAACTAATGGCCGAGATTGACCATCTTCAGAAGTCTCACGCTGTTGAGGTTGAGGAACTTAAAGCTGATGCGGAAGTTGATCATCTTCAAGCCCTTGAAGAAGAAGGAGAGATCCTAAATAACATGTTTTTTCAGGTCTAGAAACACAATCGCAGTATTGATTTAACATTTCTGAATGGCGGAGAAAAGTCTGAACGGAGACTTATTGATGAAGAAATCTTCTCCATTCGCACCTCCTTAGCATAGTCGGGGCACGGTGATGTTTCAAGGCCTAAAGATCTCACTACTCACGCTTCTACTAACCCCTTAGCTGCCTCGGGAAACTAGACCCTTGAGCCAGAATCCTGATAGCTTGGTTTCTATCACGCCTTATGTTGGAGTATTTTGTACTTGCATACTATTAACTCTTTGTTTTCTTTTGTAGTCTGTACTTGGATGTCAACGAACAAACCATTGTGCCCTTTGTTCTTATTACGAACAGATTAGTCGCCTTTTGTGAATGGTACAAACAACTTGTGTATTTTTATATCTGCCTTCTCTCTTTTTATGGCTTGTGTTTGTCTCACTTTTAGGCGTAGGCGAGTAGACACAATTTCGCCTTTGTGAGTAGAACGAACAGGACATGAACATACACATTTTTTCCGTTTTGAGTAGAACGAACAGGATATGAGTATGCACATTTTTTCCTTGCGTGTTCTTTCGAACAGGACTTGAGCATGCACATTTTTCCCTTGCTTGTTCTTACACCCCATATGCCCCCCAAGTGATTGAGGAGTCTTGGTCCTTGATCACTTAATAGTAGAATTCATTTTTTTTCACCATAGGCCAACATAATCATTCTGTTGGTTTCATGTATATAAACATAGTCGAACATGCCATTTTATGCAATTAAGTCACTAAAGGTTAGTCCTCAAACTAGTAGGCAACCAGAACTGGAGGTTGTCCATTAATTGTGATCAATCGTGGTTTAAAAGTTATCCTCTTTCCTAATAGCGATTAGGTTCTAAGGTTATCTTTCAAACTAGCAGAATTTGAAGTTATCCTTGATCAAAGTTCAAGGTTATCTTCTCTTCTGAAAATGCTTCTGAGTTCCTGCATTACTCTGTCCGAACCTGGTTCAGCCAGGTTTAAATATTTGTTTAATAGCTACCTGTTAGTATTCAGGCTTTATTTCTGGTTAGGACCAGGATTTTATAACTTTGATTTTTCATGTTAGTTTATTAAGTTTTATTTGGAATCATCTTTGACAATCTGAGCTAAAGTTCCAGCTCGATTTTTATTTCAAAATTTCACTTTTATACAAACTTGAATTTTTCAAAGCTTGATTGCATTATTTAAACTTTCAAGTACGACTACTTGTTTGTTTATTGTCACAATCACTGTGCATACTTATTTAAACATATAAGTACAATGAGCTTATAACTGCTCGAAACTCATACTCCTTTATCCATAGAAGCATGATAGGTTAGAATATTACTCAAAATTTTGTTGCACAAAAAAATTGTAATATTTTTCCTTTTATGCTCGGTCATCTCTATACTTTAACCTTTTTCCAAAAGTTTGAGACTTTTTTATTTAAAAGATGTGTAGATTTTTTCCAAGCTCGTGGTATGGTTATATCGAACAATTCTCAGCTCGATTTAGAGTTATTTTTTATATAGCAATGTTAATCTTTGATGCATACATTCTTCTGGCTCGAAAATATTTTATGCATTTTATTTTAGTTTCAACTTTTTGTTTTAATATTATGCTTTACATTTCGGGGTCGAAATATTTTGAGCATGTTATATTAAGAACTTGCTTTTATATTTGTTTATCCGTACAAATACATATATTGGATTTAAGCTCGAGTTTCAATGCATTCATGCATAGTTTACACGATATATCCATGTCTGATCTCGTTATTTGTCAAGGACGGACCTTACTTTCACCATGCACTCGAAAGTACTTATATGGCATGTAAGTTTAGTAGTTTAGTTATATATTGCTTTTCTAGTCACTTTTCCTCTTGCTTGAGTAGTTCCCCCAGGTTGTGAGGTTGAAACTATCTTCTTGCAAATTATTCCAGCCTTGGACTCGACTTAACTCGAAGTAGGTTTATTTACATTCCAACTTTCCATCAATAAGTTTTAGCTGGTTTGTTCCAAACTTATTTGGCTTGCTTTTGGTTTGTAATCCATCCACTTGTAAATTTTTGCAATCTGGTTAAGTCCAAATAGCTTTAGCTCGCGTGGTTCGTTATTACTCCATACACTTTTAACATTTATGTCGGGTTAGGTCCAGACATCTATATGCCCCCCAAGTAACCAAATTACAAGTCTTGGATTACTTTCTCCTTGAGGTTGGGCTGATTTTATATTGCAAAATTCAAAGTTATCCTTTTTTGAGGTTATCTTCTTTTCTCAACGATCAGAATTCGAAGTTGTCCTCTTTCATGATTAATTCAAATTCGAGGTTATCTTCCTTTCTGATAACAATCAGAATTCAAAGTTGTCCTCTTTCATGATTACAACTGGGATTCGGGGTTATCTTATTTCCTGATCGTGATCACTTTATAAAGCAACCTTTAACAGTGTTTCCTCTAAGAAGAATCTTTGTTCATAATCCTAGCAGGTTTGGTTAAACCGGGTAGGTGACTATAATACTGCTTAAGGCCTATCTTTAGTGTTCGGCTCACGAATTGATCTCTGAGGAACATCTCCCACCCGACACCTTTCTCCAGCTCGTGGTTTATCGAGCTATATAGAGATATTGCTAACAGAGTTTTTAAAGCATGCTCTTTCATTTTTGATCCTCCTTCGTATCGTGGAAGTAATCTCGGGAGAACAAGTTACTTATTCCCCTTACTCTATTAGCTTGCTAGCACCAAAGGTAAACGAACAGGGTTGGAGTATCAGTTGGTTCCTTGCTAAGGCACACGAGTGAATAAACTCTGTTTGTGGTTGTCGAACAGAATTTCTCCATACCATAAGCGAGTAGGATTATCCTCAATTCCTGTTCGTTCTCTATGTATATCATAAATGGAATAAATACATAGTTAGGCGAACAGGCTCGTCTTTGGGTTGGTATGGTCATGAATCTGAAGTGAGCCCTAAAATCCTTTCTCCTTGCTCCAACCTACTTGTGAGCGAACAATTAGTGTTGTTTTTGTTTAGTCTCAATAATCTAGTAATTTATTGCTTAGTGATAGTAACTTTTCCTCATCGTCAAGTATGCTCTCAAGATTGTGAGGTTGAAACTATTTTGCAAGAAATTCCAATTGTATCGATTTATGAATATCGTTGGTTAATCTAGAATTCCAACTTTATGCTTATATTGATTTATTTTAGTTGGTTAATCCAGATTCGTTACATAGTCAAGCTCATGCTAACAGGCTCGTGCTAACATGCTCGTCTTATTTGTTCCACGTGTTAGCATCATGTACAAGTTATTCAAATATAACTTATTCAAGTAAGCTCAAAAGTTATCTTGATAATGTGTACCGCTAAGCTTGAAAACTCATCAACAAATATCACATGCTTTTCCTCGGAATGCCTTTGATATATCATGTTCGCCCCATGTGTGCATGCATGGGCGAACAGATTTCATTCAAGGATCAAACGAACATGCAAAATTTTGAGATGACCCCGAACTAGTTTGAGCATAAACTTTCAAGATGTGCTCCCTTATTCCTGTTCGTCATTTGTAGGAATGCAAGGGAGAACATGTTTCATTAAAGGGTGTATGAGTAGGGTTTTGTAGTGACCTTGAAATGGCCTCGAGCCTTATACTTCGAGCTTAGTTTCCTTATGGTCGCGCAACATGAGTTTTTAATGAACGGATAGGATCTTGAAATCCAAGTCATCTCGAATAATCCATGGAATTGTTAGTCTGATCACTCTCCTGAAAATAAGTATGGTTGATCATAGAAATTTATGTTGTAGTTTTAGCTCGGGTGATTACTGTTTCAGAGATTAACTTTGTCCCCAACCTGGTTGCAAATAGTGGTTTAGCTTGGAGACGAAATCTGTTTATGGCTCGAATGACTGTTGTGGAGTGATGACCAGCGTAAGGGAGCTCTGTTCACATGCTTAAGAGAATCCTATTCTCGCACCTAAGGGTGCTCTGTTCTCGTACCTAAGGGAGCTTTGTTCTCAATCTGTTGTCACGCTTAAGAGAATCCCCTTCTTGCACCTAAGGGAGCTCTACTTTCACACTTGAGAGAATTTTGTTCCCATGCCTAAGAGAATCATATTCTCCTTGCCTATGGACAAGAATTCTGTTCAACCTATATCACAGGAAATTCCAAGATGATGCATACGAACTATCAAGGACATTAAATCGTAAGCTTCATAACACCCGAGGTCAAATTCGCGCTCTTATGGGAAAGAGGGTCTATCAGCTCGCTTATAAGCCTTTAAAACTGTTAGAAGTGAATAGAGCTTCGAAATCATTAGTGAAAATTCAGAGGTCGGAGAGATTCGAGCTATAGAGAGAATTTATCTCCGAAGCTGACTTATATGTATTGTAATGACCCAAATTCGCTATTAAGGCTTAAGGGCCTTGAGTAGTGTGCCTGGAGGGCATAATGGGCTTTTGTGTGTGACTTTAATGAATTTAATGCATGATTATGATTTAATGCACGATATATGACTATTTGATTATTTGAGATGCATGACTATGTGAATTAGTATGCATGTAGACCTGATTATCTTAGAAAGAGCATAATTGTAATTTGGCCATGTTGGGCATGACTGTGTTGATATCTGTGATCTATGACTCGAGACGATCCTAGAATGAGCGGGTTAGCGGAAAAGTCAAAGCGGGAATCTATACCCGGCTTGGGTTAAGCCTGGGGAGTTTAAATGAGAATTTGGAAAATATACTGAGGTTAATCTTGATAATGAGGAATGTATAATTGGTGATTAATCAAGTATTGGGTAGCGAGCGGGAATTATTAGGAACACTTGAGGAATTAGTGGGAGTTTGGGTAATATGACTAAAATGTCCCTTTATGGGCTTAAAGGTTTAGAATTATTAAGGGAGGGAATTTTGGTCTTTAGGCTTGTAAGAGATGAGTTAAAGGGGGCTTTATACTTAGTGGATTTTGTAGAAAAAGGGTTATAGGCTGAAAAGAAAGAAGAAGGAAGAGAAAGGAAAAGAGAGAAAAGCTGAAGGGTTTTTGTTCCAAGATTCGGTTTGTGGCTATCCCAACCATTTTCCTTCATTTTTCTTGGAGTTAAGCTCAGTGGAGAGCTAGGGTAGGCTGGGCATCAAGGATCCTAAGCTAGACTTGAGGATTGGCAAGGGATTAGCAAGATCACATCAGAAATTTGAGGTAAGTTCTTGGGGATTTCATTTTTTAGGGCTTGACTGGTTTGAGCTGTGTATATGAGCTAAATAGATGGAGTTTTTGGGAAATCAGGTCAAGGTTGTAAAGGAGCAAGCTAAGAAGTTCTAGGGTTCAACTCAAGGTCGAATTTCTATCCACGGTATGATTTCTAAGACCCTATCTTTGTTGTTTGAATGAATTTCTGGTTTTTGGGTTCATTATGTTAGATTTTGAGTTTTGGGTTGCTTGAGCTTAGGGTTGAGTTCTTGGGATGCTTTGGATGAGTGTGAGGTGTGTATAAGTTTGTTTTTGGGCTTGGGAATGATTTGGACAAGTTTGGGGTTGAAATGGTAGAAGGAAATCGCAAGAAGCGATTTTCGGGTTTGGTCTGGCTGCAACTAGCGCTACAGCGCTAGTCAGGGGGCGCTGTAGCCCTAGCCCCTGTTTCTGGAGGGGTGGTTCTGCTTGTAGCGCTACAGCGCCCTCTTTAGGGCGCTGTAGCGCTGCACTGTTCACAGAGGGGATTTTTGGGCTTTTGTGAAGGGATTTTGACCTAGGGTTCGGGGCTCGATTCCACCACTTTGTTTTGGGGATCTAGGACTTCCCGGGGGCTCGGGATGGGTCCCGAGGCTAGGTTTTGGACTTGAGGTTTGGTGATGACTTTGACTTGTTGATTTTGCTGAGGTAAGCGCTAGGGCTCGAGTTGGATCGTGCTTAAGGAGTCAGGTGATCAAGGCTACCGAATTTAAAGGTAAGAAAACCGTAACACCCGGGATCAGGGCATGGGCCCACAGTGTTATTGCAGGGCAAGGCCCTAGACTGTTTTACTTGCAAATGTATGACCTTGGATAAATTATTATATGTTTGAACAATTATTTTGAAATGTATTATGCGTGCGATTATAATGAAATGAACGGCTAAGGCCGAGAGCGGCACAGGCCGGGTACGGCCTTGGGGCCGGAAGTAACACTCAGCACATGGGATGCATATGGCCAGGGTGAGACCCAAGGGATATAGGAGTTATCCTTACGGTGAGGACCGAGACCCCAGGCTTTGGTAAGGCCTCTGGGGCGGCATGGCCGTGCTTGATCAGTCTGATGGTTTTCCTATTTATCAATGGATTATATGTCCGCTATATTCTGTGCATATGTTATATACTATATGGGTTTTCTTGCTGGGCTTCGGCTCACGGGTGCTCTGTGTGGCAGGTAAAAGCAAGGAGTCAGTCAACCGGCCATGAGTACGGAGAGCGTGGAGGCGGCGCGTACATGTTCGGCCTGCCCAACTGCTTTGGTTGGGGGCATTTTGTATATGGCTGTATTAACTCATTCTTTTGATAGTTAACCTGGTTTAAATCTATTTTTGAGTTGTAAATATTTTGTAAACCTTATTTTTGGGATCCCAGATGTTTGATACTTAATGTTTTCAATGAAACTAAACATTTTCAAAGAATACAGCCTTAATTCTGGTTTATTCACACTTTTGGTTTTAGAAACCACGTAGAGTCAGTCTAAAGCACGATTTCTATTTTAAAACTCACTAAGTAACGGCTCTAAGGTAGTAGGGCGTTACAACTTGGTATCAGAGCGAGCCAAGGTTTATTGGTTCTGGAGATTGACCGAACATGTACGTATGCTGCCATTGAAAACTCGACTCAGGGTTGATTGGTATGGTCGATTGATATATACATGAATATGTGTTTAATGCTTTGTATGCCTGCCTAGATTGTTATGAGCATGATGAGTGAAATAACATATGCATGATGCCAGGGCAAGGCCCGTTGTGTGCTGTATGATATCTATATGTTATGTTGGATTGTTGATTTTGGTTGTTGTTGAGATTGAGAGGTGGAAATTGGACCTTGTTATCATGCCTGATGAGCGGTGTCACTGATTGCAGGCATTTAGTTGTAATGCCTCGTCAATCATCGAGAATCCACAGCATTCGGGCCGAGGAATACAACCAGGTTCAGGACCCTCCACCTGCTCCTCAGAACTGGCTGCAGATTTTAGCCGAAATGGAGGCTAGATTGAAGAGAACAGAGGAAGAGCTTATCCAGTTGAGGCAACCAACTCCTCCACCAGCCACTGGGTTACCACTACAGCCGAGTGTAGTACCAGCTCCGGTTCAACCTGTGACTGAAAACAGGTTGGAACCTCTGTATGAAAGATTCAGAAAACAGCAACCTCCTACCTTTGAGGGCGGAGCAGACCCACTGCAGGCTGAGCAGTGGATGAGTACGATTTCTGTAATCTTGGACTTCATGAGGGTTGAAGGAAAGGATAGGGTTGATTGTGCCAGTTATATGCTTAGAAATGATGCAAGAATATGGTGGGATGTGGTAAGGCAGCGAAGGGATACTGCAACTATGACTTGGGAAGAGTTCAAGAGCATTTTTAACGAGAAGTACTAGAGCGTGGCAGTTTGAGCTGCGAAAGCTGATGAGTTTATCAACTTGACTCAGAGCAGGTTATCCATCACTGAGTACACCCTGGTATTTGACAGATTGGCGAAGTTTGCGCCAGAGCTAGTGCCGACTGATGAGGCCAGAAGGGATAGGTTCATACGAGGATTGAATGTAATGATCGCCCGTGATGTGAGTATTACACTGGCTCCAGAGACTACTTATGCGCAAGTGGTAGACAAGGCCATTACTACTGAGAGGGCTGAGGATCAGATCTGGAAAGATAGCGCTGCTAGGCGCGATACCAGGAGGGCAGTGCCTTCTTCTTCTGGGCCTAGTCGGGGCAGCGGCCCCAGTGAACAGAAGAGAAGAGCACCAGATTCATTTGCTCCTTATGGTTCTGATAGGAGGGTTCGCAGTTCGATGGGTGGCCGTCAGGGCGGAAATGACAGCTGGAGGAACCTTCTAATGTGTCCTCGATGCAGGCGACGACATCAGGGCGAGTGCCGGACCAGGGCATGCTTTGTTTGTGGGAGCACCAGCCACTTGGAGAAAGACTGCCCGCAGGCTAAGAAAGAGGAGCCAAGGCAGGGAGACAGCCTCGCTCCTGCTAGGGTTTTCACTTTGACTAAGACTGAGGCTGAGGCCAGTCCCTCAGTCATCACAGGTCAGATATTTAGCGCTGGTTCCTTGTGTTACTGCATTGATTGATTCGGGTGCTATTCACTCATTTGTGTCTACTAGGGTGATTGATCAGCTTTGTAGACCTAGTATTTTGTATGCTAGGGGTTTTCAGACTTTATTGCCAACAGGAGAACTGGTAGTCTCTAGGAGGTGGGTTAGAGCATTACCAGTAGTTATAGACGGTAGAGAATTGTTTGTTGACCTGGTTGAACTAGATATGGATGGTTTTTATATAATACTAGGAATGGATTGGTTAACGCGGTATGGAGCAACAATTGACTGTAAGCGACGAATGGTGACCTTTGAACCAGATGGCGAGGTACCCTTTGTGTTTGTGGGAACGATGAATGGACCGCGGGTGCCTATGATCTCAGCACTAAAGGCTAGAGACCTGATGCAGGAGGGTTGCATAGGATTACTAGAGAGTATTGTAGATTCCTCCAAGGTGGCGGCAGTGGGACCGAATGAAACCAGAGTGGTATGTGAGTTTCCAGACTTGTTTCCAGCAGATCTCCCAGGATTGCCGCCACAGCGGGAGATTGATTTCGTCGTAGAGTTGGCTCCGGGAGCAAAGCCAGTGTCCAAGGCACCCTACAGAATGGCTCCAGCAGAATTAAAGGAATTGAAGATTCAGTTGCAGGAACTACTGGATTTGGGGTTTGTCAGACCGAGTTTCTCACCATGGGGTGCTCCAGTATTATTTGTTAAGAAAAAGGATGGATCGCTCAGGATGTGCATCGATTACAGGGAGTTGAATAAGTTGACCATCAAGAACAAATATCCATTGCCTAGGATCGACGATTTATTTGATCAGCTTCAAGGGAGTACAATGTTTTCGAAGATTGATCTCCGATCAGGCTACTATCAGTTGAGGATCAAAGAAGAGGACGTACCAAAGACTGCTTTTCGGACACGGTATGGGCATTATGAATTTCTGGTTATGTCCTTTGGATTAACCAATGCCCCAACGGCATTTATGGATTTGATGAATAGAATTTTCAAGGACTATCTGGACAAGTTTGTGATTTTATTTATTGATGACATCCTAGTGTACTCCCAGTCAGAGGAAGAGAATGAGCATCATCTGCGCCTGGTGTTGCAGCGGTTAAGAGAGCATAAGTTATATGATAAGTTTAGCAAGTGCGAGTTCTGGTTATCGCAAGTTTCATTTCTAGGCCATATTATCAGTAAGGATGGGTTACTGGTCGACCCAAGCAAGACGGAAGCAGTAAGAGATTGGCCTAGACCCAGCAATGTGCCTGAAGTTAGAAGTTTCCTTGGACTAGCAGGTTACTACCGGCGGTTTGTAGAGGGGTTCTCTAGAATTGCTACTCCATTGACAGAATTGACAAGGAAGAAGACCAAGTATGTGTGGACAGATCGATGTGAGAACAGCTTTAAAGAGTTGAAGCGGCGGTTGATTACTGCACCAGTGCTGAGCCTACCAACAGATAATGAGAAGTTTGTGGTCTACTGTGACGCTTCTAGACAGGGTCTGGGATGCGTGTTGATGCAGGCTGGGAAAGTGATAGCGTATGCATCAAGGCAATTAAAGGAGTACGAGCAGAGATATCCCACGCATGACCTGGAGTTAGCTGCAGTGGTATTCGCATTTAAGGTTTGGAGACACTATCTGTATGGAGAGAGATGCAAGATATACACTAATCACAAAAGTCTAAAGTATTTCTTTACCCAGAAGGACTTGAATATGCGCCAGACACAGTGGCTAGAGCTGGTAAAGGATTACGATTGTGATATCCTATACCATCCTGGGAAGGCTAATGTAGTGGTTGATGCATTGAGCCGGAGGGGCCCAAAACAGCTGTATAGTTCGAGGCATATATCTGACAGACTAGCTGGAGAGATGGCCAGAGCAGGTATAGAGTTAGTGGTTGGTAGGTTAGCCAACATTACTCTCCAGTCAACGCTCTTTGAGAGGATTAAGGAAGCACAGGGAAGGGACCCCCAGTTAGTTGAACGTAGAAAGAGTGTCCTAACTGAAGCAGCTAAGGACTTCTCTATTTCTGAGATGGGTTTGTTGAAGTACAAAGGACAGATTTGTGTTCCGATTGATCCAGACATTCGGCGAGAGATTTTGGACGAGTCTCATACCACTCCCTACTCCTTACACCCAGGTTCTACAAAGATGTACCATGACTTGAAGGATTTGTATTGGTGGTCAGGCATGAAGAGGGACGTGGTGGACTATGTGGCTAGATGCTTAACCTGTCAGCAGATTAAGGCTGAACATCAAGGCCAGCAGGATTATTACAGCCTCTAGGGATTCCCGAGTGGAAATGGGAAGATATTTCCATGGACTTCGTGGTTGGATTGCCGAAGACCGTGGGTCAACATGACTCGGTGTGGGTGATTGTGGATAGGTATACTAAGTCCGCCCACTTCTTACCTGTGAAGACAACTTATACTGTGGAGCAGTATGCAAAGCTTTATGTGAAGGAGATTGTTCTACTTCATGGGGCTCCGAGGTCGATAGTATCCGACAGAGACCCCACATTCACTTCCAAGTTTTGGAAGAGCCTACAGAAGGCAATGGGAACACAGCTACAGTTTAGTACTGCTTATCATCATCAGACGGATGGACAGTCTGAGAGGACAATACAGATACTGGAGGACATGTTACGAGCTTATGTTATGGATTTTGGGGGATCTTGGAGTAGGTATCTCCCTCTGATTGAATTCTCGTACAATAATAGTTATCAGGCGACTATCGGAGTGGCTCCATATGAGATGCTGTATGGGAGGAAGTGCAGATCACCGATTCACTGGGATAAGGCAGGTGAGAGGAGGTATTTAGGTCCTGAGATGGTTCAGAGGACCAACGAGGCACTTGAGAAAATTAGAGCTCGTATGCTCACCTCCAGAGTCGCCAGAAGAGTTATTCAGATCAAAGACGCAGGAGCGTGGAATTTCAGGTTGGTGATCATGTATTCCTCAGGGTTTCACCCCTGAGAGGAGTAAAACGATTCGGCGTTTGGGGCAAGCTGAGTCCCAGGTTTGTTGGCCCCTTTGAGGTTCTAGAGCGAGTCGGGGAGGTGGCTTACAGGTTAGCAATGCCTCCAGCTCTATCAGGGGTTCATGACGTGTTTTATGTATCTATAGTTCGGAAGTATGTATCGAAAACTACTCATGTGTTGAGCTTTGAGAATTTGGAGTTGGATCGGGATTTATCATATGAAGAAAACCCTGTTCAGATCCTTGATAGAAAGGATAAAGTCTTGAGGAACAAGACCATCGCCTTGGTTAAGATATTGTGGAGGAATAGCAAGGTTGAAGAGGCGACATGGGAACTGGAGTCGGATATGCAGGAGCGGTATCCCGAGTTGTTCAGGTAAATTTTGAGGACGAAATTTTCATGAGGAGGGGATAGTTGTAACGACCCAAATTCGCTATTAAGGCTTAAGGGCCTTGAGTAGTGTGCCTAGAGGGCATAATGGGATTTTGTGTGTGACTTTAATGAATTTAATGCATGATTATGATTTAATGCACGATATATGACTATTTGATTATTTGAGATGCATGACTATGTGAATTAGTATGCATGTAGACCTGATTATCTTAGAAAGAGCATAATTATAATTTGGCCATGTTGGGCATGACTGTGTTGATATCTGTGATCTATGACTCGAGACGATCCTAGAATGAGCGGGTTAGCGGAAAAGTCAAAGCGGGAATCTATACCCGGCTCGGGTAAAGCCTGGGGAGTTTAAATGAGAGTTTGGAAAATATACTAAGGTTAATCTTGATAATGAGGAATGTATAATTGGTGATTAATCAGGTATTGGCTAGCGAGCGGGAATTATTAGGAACACTTGAGGAATTAGTGGGAGTTTGGGTAATATGACTAAAATGTCCCTTTATGGGCATAAAGGTTTAGAATTATTAAGGGAGGGCATTTTGGTCTTTAGGCTTGTAAGAGATGAGTTAAAGGGGGCTTTATACTTAGTGGATTTTGTAGAAAAAGGGTTATAGGCTGAAAAGAAAGAAGAAGGAAGAGAAAGGAAAAGAGAGAAAAGCTGAAGGGTTTTTGTTCCAAGATTCGGTTTGTGGCTCTCCCAACCATTTTCCTTCATTTTTCTTGGAGTTAAGCTCAGTGGAGAACTAGGGTAGGCTGGGCATCAAGGATCCTAAGCTAGACTTGAGGATTGGCAAGGGATTAGCAAGATCACATCAGAAATTTGAGGTAAGTTCTTGGGGATTTCATTTTTTAGGGCTTGACTGGTTTGAGCTGTGTATATGAGCTAAATAGATGGGGTTTTTGGGGAAATCAGGTCAAGGTTGTAAAGGAGCAAGCTAAGGAGTTCTAGGGTTCAACTCAAGGTCGAATTTCTATCCACGGTATGATTTCTAAGACCCTATCATTGTTGTTTGAATGAATTTCTGGTTTTTGGGTTCATTATGTTAGATTTTGAGTTTTGGGTTGCTTGAACTTGGGGTTGAGTTCTTGGGATGCTTGGAATGAGTGTGAGGTGTGTATAAGTTTGTTTTTGGGCTTGGGAATGATTTGGACAAGTTTGGGGTTGAAATGGTAGAAGGAAATCGCAAGAAGCGATTTTCGGGTTTGGTCTGGCAGCAACTAGCGCTACAGCACTAGTCAGGGGGCGCTGTAGCGCTAGCCCCTGTTTCTGGAGGGGTGGTTCTGCTTGTAGCGCTACAGAGCCCTCTTTAGAGCGCTGTAGCGCTGCACTGTTCACAGAGGGGATTTTTGGGCTTTTGTGAAGGGATTTTGACCTAGGGTTCGGGGCTCGATTCCACCACTTTGTTTTGGGGATCTAGGACTTCCCGGGGGCTCGGGCTGGGTCCCGAGGCTAGGTTTTGGACTTGAGGTTTGGTGATGACTTTGACTTGTGGATTTTTCTTAGGTAAGCGCTAGGGCTCGAGTAGGATCGTGCTCAAGGAGTCAGGTGATCAAGGCTACCGAATTTAAAGGTAAGAAAACCGTAACACCCGGGATCAGGGCATGGGCCCACAGTGTTATTGCAGGGCAAGGCCCTAGACTGTTTTCCTTGCAAATGTATGACCTTGGATAAATTATTATATGTTTGAACAATTATTTCGAAATGTATTATGCGTGCGATTATAATGAAATGAACGGCTAAGGCCGAGAGCGGCAAAGGCCGGGTACGGCCTTCAGGCCGGAAGTAACACTCAGCACATGGGGTGCATATAGCCAGGGTGAGACCCAAGAGACACAGGAGTTATCCTTACGGTGAGGACCGAGACCCCAGGCTTTGGTAAGGCCTCTGGGGCGGCATGGCCGTGCTTGATCAGTCTGATGGTTTTCCTATTTATCAATGGATTATATGTCAGCTATATTCTGTGCATATGTTATATACTATATGGGTTTTCTTGCTGGGCTTCGGCTCATGGGTGCTCTGTGTGGCAGGTAAAAGCAAGGAGTCAGTCAACCGGCCATGAGTACGGAGAGCGTGGGGGCGGCGCGTACATGTTCGGCCTGCCCGACTGCTTTGGTTGGGGCCATTTTGTATATGGCTGTGTTAACTCATTCTTTTGATAGTTAACCTGGTGTAAATCTATTTTTGAGTTGTAAATATTTTGTAAACCTTATTTTTGGGATCCCAGATGTTTGATACTTAATGTTTTCAATGAAACTAAACATTTTCAAAGAATACAGCCTTAATTCTGGTTTATTCACACTTTTGGTTTTAGAAACCACGTAGAGTCAGTCTAAAGCACGATTTCTGTTTTAAAACTCACTAAGTAACGGCTCCAACAACCGATTCTCTGACACATTGGACACAATAGATGATGCCAATAAAGGACTAGAATCTAGTGCCTCGGAAGCCACCTGCTGCCGCATTGTCTTTGCCATATCTGCAAAACCAAAGAAAAAGGGTGAGGTAGAAACAGAACACTTTACCCTCCATTTTTTCTTCCTAGCAAGGGTCTTCCACCGAGGCACTGAGTGTGGAAGTGCTACGCAAGGGTGAATCAAGAACAAGGGTTGAGGGGAACCCGGGATGACCCCATGACAACCATAATGGGAGAACGGGGCAGGAGGTTCAGGCGGGAGAATTCCCTCCATGAACTCCAACTCCATCTATAGATCCAAAATGGTCACCCGAAGGCTTGCTATGTGGTCGCTAAGGTCAAAACTGAGTCTATTTCGCTCTCCACTATCCATATTTTGTGCCTATGTTCAACTATTTGCTCAAGGTGACGTATACGAGCCTGCCTCAAAGTGTCATAGTCTTAGTGACTGTTGTTTTTGGGGGACTTCAAGTCTGAAGATAAGTCTACAAACTCCATCCCCGGAGGAGCACCAGATGATCCCTCACAGGCCATGGAACCTTGGCTCGTAGGTAATAAGAGTTACGTGTAAATAAGGGAATTGCTACAGAACACAAAGGAATGAGCTTAAAACCTCTGGATACGAGCACTCTAAATAATCAACTACAGGGTACAAACAAGGGCCTGTAAGTGGATCAACTCACAATGAGCTCCGGCCAAAGCATCCCATCCCAGGTAGTGCTAATTTGGACCCAACGAAATAAGAAAGATAGAAAGTGTATCTTATGTAAGAAAAATCATGCGCTGTCACGGTTGAAGGGAGGCCGAAGGTCGAAATTACCTGATGTGTGTCGTATGCCGTATCAAATTTAAATATATATATTTATTATTCACTTACACCAACTACTTCAGTATAGCAGTAAATAAGTGTCGAACCCACGAGGACTATGATCAAATTATTATTCAAAATAATACTAGACTGAAATTAAAAAGGGGTTTTAGTTTTAATAGCTAAAAACATAAAATGAAATAAATATCAATGATTGAATAACTAAGGATATAACGATATTAAAGAAATAGTCAATAATTACTCTCCACCTTCAACAATCAATCTATCAACAATGATGAATAATATTCCCTATTCCCAATTAAACTATTAACCCTGCAGATGGCACTTAAGCAGTCAATTATCCCAGTTTCCCTAATATAATTAATTAAAGCTAAGCGCTCTTAATTAACCCTTTTTACCCAGAAATAAACCCATTAAGCATGCAATCTATTTAACCTAGTAAAAGCATTACATTTTGTAGAAGCAGGTTAATTTAGGCAACAAATTCATTAAGCATGCAATTAATTTAACCTAGGTTCTATTTCTCATCACAATTAAAATACCTGTCACAATACCTTAATTGCAATTGATCACTTTACTTAGAATCCTGAACTATTAGGTTCATAGAAATCCTAAGATGATAGTAGAACAATGCAAAACCTTAATTAGTGACCAGCTAAACAAAATTTTACAAGATCCATGACATTCAAATAGAAAAATAGAAGCAATTTAATATAAGGGAATAAAAGGAATAAAATTCATCAATGCATTCAAGATCTCATGTCTAAGGTTTTGAAATAACCCTTAACTATAAAGAAAACTACTTCATAATCGTATTCTTATTCATAAACATAAATATTCAATGAAAATAAAAGAGTTTTGAGAAGAAAGAAAAACTAGATTGAAGAATATAGATGATGATGTTTTTTTCCTCCTCCTCTGCTACTATAGCCTCTAAAAATCGCCATCCAAAGTTATAATAAAAGTTAACCCTAATCCCTTTTATAGCCCCCAAAAAATTACATTTAAAACTTGAAATTTAAGAAAAAATCGATCGCCGGCCGCGACCAGTGATTCTTGGTGGCCTCGGCCACTAGTAAAATGTATTTTCCAGAAAATCGGGCTCCGGCCACGGCCTGGGACATTGCTGGCCGCGGCCGTAGCAAGTTTTCCCGTTTTTCGGTTTTCTTCTGCTGGAGTGACCGAAAGTATTTTAAGCTAACGTCCTCGATATTACTCAGAATTGGATGCTTCAAAAAACTGTAGAAAGTGAAGACAAATATCTAAAACTTCTATTTCTAGGTATATTTCTAAAACAGTATTGAAAAGTTTTCAAGTTCAAGGGTGAAGTTTCAGACTTGTAATTCCGAGCTTAAACATTGTTTGTAAAACTTCCCAAATTCATTCACTTTCACCCAAATGTCTTGAAAATCCTAAAAACACAAAATAAACTAATTAAACATATATAAATAAATAATCAAGTGCATAATAATAGAAGAATAATGAATTAAAAATAGACAAATTCGGTACTTATCAGTACCAACACGGTCAAAAGAAGGACAACGGTCCAAAGCACCACCGTGATCAAACGGATGTGAAGCGTTGAAGATTTGTGCCCGAAAAAATGGAGGAGAGAAGAGTTTATTCCCCAAGTACCTTTATGGATATTGACATAAAATAAATGAACTGAAATAATAAAAGGGAACGACAACCAAAGTGAGGTTGTTGGGGATCGAAACTCTTACCTCTTGAAGGAAGTAAAGACTCCAAAACCACTAAGCTAAGGAGGTAAAGTTTAAATAATAGGCTAGATATGAAGGCCTATTTATAAGAACCATAGGCTCATCTTAGCCATCAAATCTGATGCCTGATCAATGGTCAAAAAGAGGCCTTGGCACACGCCTCGAGATCCGGAAAGCACAACGATAGGCTCACCTTCACTCTCAACATCTCATAATAGTCTCAATCTCTAAAATATGTTTTTGCATGCCACCAAAGTAAAGAAACACACAAACACCACCTACTCTTTAAAGACGACGTACTAAAAAGTCTACTGGAGAACCTAAAGACCCTCCCATAGATTGGGGGGCAAGTGTGGATATCAGAATTTTAGTTGCCCAAGACCCCAACTAGTGAACCTCAAGGTAAAGGCCTAGAAGGCAAGTAGCCAAGGTCGGCCTTACACCCTGCGCCAAGGCGCCTCACGCCACCACCATCTCGTGAGGCATGGCCTCGCCAAGGCATCTTGCACATCTGTGTATGGCCTAGCCAAGGCGTCTTGCCCATCTCGCGAGGCATAGCCTCACCAAGGCATCTCGCAAATCCAGGTATGGCCTCACCAAGGCATCTCGCACATCCGCGAGGCATGGCCTCGCCTAAGCATCTCGCTCATGGCCCTGCCGAGGCATCTCGCCCATCTCATGAGGCATGGCCTCACCGAGGCGTGTCGCACATCCGGGTATGGCCTCGGCAAAGCGTCTCCTGCATCCGTGAGCCATGGCCTCGCCTAATCATCTCGTGCATGGGCTTGCGGAGGCGTCTTGCCCATCTCGCGAGGCCTGGCCTCGCAGAGGTGTCTCGCGCATCCGAGTATGGCCTCACCAAGGCATCTCACGCATGGACTTGCCAAGGCATCCGTGCCACGAGGAGAGCCTCGTGCAGCGAGGTACACTGCGCCTCACCTAGGCAACTATCTTGCAGCGCCCAAACGAACCTGCCTTGCCTCAAGTGTCTCGTGGTGCCTCGCGCCACCACCATCTCGTGAGGTATGGCCTCGCTCAGGTGTCTTGGGCATCCGCGAGGCATGGCCGTGCCTAGGCATCTCACGCATGGCCTCGCCAAGGCATCCGTGACACGAGAGAGTCTCGCGCAGCGAAACACACCGCGCCTTGCCTGGGCAAGTGTCTCATAGCCCCCAAGTAACCCCACCTCGCCTCGAGCGTCTCACGTATAGGGGACGCGGGGCATTGGCTCGTGAAGTAAGACCCTCGACTCACACATGGGCGTCAAGTCTTATCACATACTTGGCAGGCCTCCTTAAAGAGGCCTTATCTCTCTTCCTGAGATAAGCCCTACCAACGGGGCACCTCTCTTCCTGTGGGTCTCACGGGATGTAAAGTCGAGGACCTCATCAACACACATTAAAGGAAGGAAAGGGATAGGTGCCCTATGAGTGTAAGAGCTCACACGTGGCTCAAAGAGATCGCATGAGTATAATGTACATATTGGTGTACGACTCTGAGAACTCTAGACATATGATCCTCATATCAACACCATATAGGTAGCGGTTGTACGAGTGAGGTACATGGTGTGGTCCTTCTCAGCCAACCCCTAACATCCTTCTCTGGAAAGTAGTGGAAGTATGAGGAGTGGTAACATGACCTACATGTCTCTGACCATATATCAGAGCCGACACCATAACCTTCTACATCACTACTACCTGTGCCACCACCCTGACAACGTACTTGTGAACAATCTGGTCCCCTAGTTCCACAATGTATTAGGGGTCATTAGAGCACACTATAAAGGGAACCTCACTTTGTCATTGAAGGGGGTTGGAAAATTCTTGTAAGATTAGATTAATCTCAGAGCAATATATGAGTTTTCTTTCTATTTTCCACTTGCAATTTTCCTTCAAGTTTCTATAAGTTCATTTGTGTTCATTAGATATTGATTGAAGTTTCTAAGTTTGCCATCCATATTTCGTTGATGAGTTCTTACCATCAATAGGGTGTATTAGGGGCAAATTGGGAAGGGCCCTACCAAGTTGCCCAGGTGGTGCCCCCTAACACCTACAAGCTGGCACGCTTGGATGATACCATGGTACCTAGAACATGTAATACAGAGCATCTAAACAAAATATTATCAGTAAGACCTCCATGTCTGAGGCAAGAATATTATTGCTTTGTCTAAACATGCAAGTTTAAGTGCAATAGCTATGAAGTAGAGGGAAAACTTAGACCCGTAGGTAACTATGTACTTCACTCATTTACAATGAATATGTAGTAAGAACTCTCGTGTATGAGCAAAATGATCACACTATCTAACTCTCATTTTCAATAATTATCAAAGTGCATGAGCAAAATGATCAAAGTGCCCAACGAGATAAATCTCGCCAACCACTTGGGGGGCAGAGTATACAGCCAAAATAGAATCCTAAAAGAGACCCTTATATAAAAAGGGGTCCTAAAAAAGACCCTTATAAATAAGGAAGAAGACCTTGCAAGGCACCTCTTGAGTTCACGAGGATTAGCTACCCTTATGAACATCCAGAAGGTCAAAAGGTCCTACAGGAAAAGTCAATCAAGGATGATACCTCCATGAGAGGAAAGACCTCAGAAAGAGCATCCACCACTAAGTCTAGAGCAATCACCAAGTTGTCTAGCCAAAAAGGGTTCTAAAAGAGACCCTTGCAAAAATAGTACTATCCATAATGACGAGAAGGACGCTTCTGGCAAGAAATAATAAGCGTGCACAAAAGTATATAAAAGAATGAATTGAACCCAAAGGGTCAACATATCCTTATAAATACAATCAAGTTGCACCAAAGAGAGACATATCGAACCCCTTCGTGTGGGTTCAAAAGGACCTCAAGTATAATAAGAAAAAAGGAGACCTATCGAACCCCTTTTTGTTGGATCAAAAGGACCTCAAGCATAGAGAAGGAAAAAAAAATGATCACATATATACATATATATAAATGAGAAAGAAAGTTGTGATAATGTGGCAGGACTGAGAAAAGTTCCAAAAAAAAATGAGGTTCAAATGAGTATACAACCAAATCGAATTAAAAGGTAAAAACTGTAGAAGAAAAATCTCAAGGCCTCCCGCCGCGAGCGTTCCACTCGGCCACCTTGGCGACGACATGCTCACCAAAAGAGGAGAAATCAAAGTTTGCATTTTCCCTCCACATTCCATAGAGGATGCACTCTATGGACTTGTACTCGACCTCAGCCAAATTAGCCTCCAGGAGAGTGACCCTCTCCTGCAATGTCGCAGCCTTGGTTTTCGCTCCCCCCAAATCAGCCTCTAGGCGAGTGACCCTCTCCTGCAACATCACAACCTTGGCTTCGACTCTCCTCCTCTTTTTTGACGACGAAAAGGCCTTCGTCAGTGCCTTCTCCAACTTAAGCTTGGTGTTAGTAAGATCCCTCTCAAGATCCTGAAGTTTGACTGCTAGACGGTCCCTTTCAGCGTTCGATGAAGAGAGGTCTGTGCCGAGTCGGCGAAGCGTTGAGCCACCAGAGAAGCCTACAAGAAAGCAAAAAGAAAAAAAATGATGAGCAAACAAAGAACCAAAAACCAAAAAAAAAAAAAAGAAAGACCAATGTAAGACGCATGAACTCAGCCAGGCTGTAGAGTGCACAAGGGTCTCCCCAAGCTCTGCCATGGTAAAATTCCCGTCACCCCTCCACTCGATCTTAGGAATACCCTCAGCGACTCGGGTATTCCTTTGCCAGTAAGAGGCCACCATCCGACTCACCCAGAACGTCCCGTCCAAATTAGGGGTGCCCGGGTGAGCAGGGATAGATGAGCCACTCATCGATGGAGGAAGAGGTGCATGAATATTAGAAAAGTGGTGCCTCGAAGGACCATGATTAATGGGAACATGAGGAAGAGTATCATAGTCATCAGAGAAGGGCACAACGAAGCACCCTTGCCTTTTTCTTTCGTTCAGAAATATGGCACAACAAATCAGGCTCTGAAACCGTGGATAGACCATAGCAGTTAATGTTTGCCACAATGAAGAGACAGTCGACCATTTTTATAGCATGGTCGACATTGAGAAAGGTGTCCACTCGTGCTACCTCTGACTCAGGAACGTCGGGGATTCTGAAGCTCTCTAAATAATCAACACAATTATCATTATGAGCATAAGTTCCAATATAGAAAATTCAATCCAGAAAAAAAAGCTTGATGAAATTACTCGGGGATGAGTGAAAATGTTCAAGTACGGAAAGGGGACCTTTCAGAAAGAAAAAGTCCTGCTTCCAAGAACCCGAGTTGGATATGGAACCCTTTATCAAAGAGATCTGGAAATCAGGTTTTTTGCAGGAAATAAAGCCTTTTGATTTAGGGATGGGCATGAGGTTGTACATAAAGTGAACCTCATGAGCCATAGGAGCACGATGGTTAAGCTCCATAAACGTCATATATAGGCAGGTCAAAGTTAACCAGCTGTTAAGCGCCAGCTGTAGTGAAGCAAGGTCAAAGTGGTTGAGGACCATGATGTAGAACAGGTGTAAGGGAATGGTCCCACCCACCTTCAGGATGTGCTCACTCATGGCCACATAGTCCTGGGGGGATTATCGGCCCGACACTTGTTTTAAAGAACGTACAGCTTGTACTTCTTGCCAATATGGTATTTCTCGGATAACTCCAACAATCGGTTCTCCAACACGTTGGACATGATAGTAGACGCCAGCAGAGGACAAAAATTTTTCCTATCCGGATCCACCTGTTGCCGCATTCTCTTTGCCATATCTGTAAAACCTAACGAAAAAGGTGAGCTCGAAATACGACACTTTACCCTCCATTTTTTCTTTCTAGCAAGAGTTTTCCACCGAGGCATTGAGTGTGCAACCATCAAACACTAGTGGATCGAAGACAAGGGTTGAGGGGAACCCGGGGTGACCTCATGTCAACTATAGGGGGAAAACGGGGCAGGAGGTTCAGGAGGGAGGTTTCCCTCAATGAACTCCCACTCCATTTGTAGATTAAAAAGGATCACTGTATGGTTTCCAATGTGGTCACTAAGGTCAAAGGGGAAAGGGATTCCATCACCCCTCAAAACAGAATCTATTTCGCTCTCTACCACCCAAATTTTACGCCTAAGCTTAGCCATGTCCTCAAGGTGACGTTTACGGGCCTTCCTCAAGGTGTCATAGTCTTGGTAAGGGTTGTTCTCGAGGGACCCTGAGTCTGGAGATAAGTCTACAAACTCGACCCTCGGAGGAATGCCAGACGATCCCTTACTTGCCATGAAACCTCGTCTCATTAATAATAAGGGAGCAAGTGCAGGTGAAGGGGGTGCTACAAAACACAAAGGAATAGGCTTAAAACCTCAAGATACAAGTGCTCGAAATGACCATCTATGGGGTACAAGCAAGGGCATGTGTGTGGATTAGCTCACGAGGAGCTCCGGCCAATGCAACCCAACCCAAGAAGTGCTAATTTAGACCCATTGAAAATAAGAAAGAAAGAAAGTATACCTTGAGTAAGTAAAATTGAGCACCGTCGCAGTCGGATGAATGCAAAGGGTCAAAAGCACTGTCGCGGTCGAAGGAATGCAAAGGGTCGAAAACACCGTCAGAGTCAAAAGAAGGCCAAGGGTCAAAAGCGTCGTCATGGTCGACAGAAGGCCAAAGGGAAAAAGCACCGTCGAGGTCGAAGGAATGGAAAGAGTCGAAAGTATGTGTCTGCTAAAATAAAGAAGAAAGGTGTTTTAGTCTCCAAGCTCCTATATAGACATTTACACAAAAGAAAGAAAATTAAATAGTAAAGAGGAAAGGAAGCCAAAATGACTTTGTGAGGAATTCAACCCCTTACCTCTTGGAGGAAGTGAAGACACAAATGCCACCAAGCTAAGAAGAGAAAATGTAAATATTATGCTTGAGATGAAGGTCTATTTATAAGAGCCACAAACTCATCTTAGCCGTTGGATCCAATACTTGATCAATGGTCATGAAGGGAGCTTGGCACTCGCCTTGGGATCCGCGGAGCACAATGATAGGCTCACATTCACTCTCAAAATCCCATAATAGTCTTCAACTCCAAAGTGTGTTTTCCTATAATGTCAAAATGAAGAATCAAGCTAATACCTTGCGGGCATCACAAAAACATCGCACCTTGAAGTCTACCAGAGAGCCTGAGAACCCTCCCGTAGAGTGGGGGGCAAGTTTCGATGTCAAAAATTCCACACCGGTGAAAGACCCACATCTCGTGTTTATGGTCCCTTGAAGGTCCAATGCAACCATGAAAAACGCCCAGTTGGTCTCTTGGAGCACTGACTCGGTTAAAAAGGCATCCAACATGGTCTCAGCATTACCCCTGTTTCGGCCTTTCGTCATGCCTAACACAGCCATTTCACACGAGTGGTCCCGTGAAGCGCTCGCCTCACGCTTGACTCAGAAGTCTCTCTTTTGTGCCTAGAAGCCATGATGGCCTCGCATTGCGGGACATGCCTCACTTCTTCCAGGCGCCTAGATGTTGCGATCCCATCTCGGAATCCACATGAGAGACACCCTCATGACCCCATCTCGCCAACACCATGCGAGACGCCCTCATGACCCCATATCTCCAGCTCCACATGAGACGCCCTCTCGCCGTGCACCTCGTACTAGGCATCTCGTGCGACAAGGCCACGTCTCACCAATACCATGCGAGACGCACTCACCATCCTGTCTCACCAGCTCCACATGAGATGCCCTCGCGCCACCAGCCCACATCTCGCCAACTCCACGCAAGATGCCCTCCGTACCTCGTCTCGCCAGCTCCATGCGAGATGCCCTCGCGCTGTGTACCTCGCACCAGGCGCCTCGAGCCACTAGCCCACGTCACGCCAACACCACACGAGACGACCCCGTCTCTCCAGCTCCACACGAGACGCCCTCGCACCATGCACCTCGCGTCACTAGCCCACGTCTCGCCAACAACACCGAAGACGACCTCGTGACCTCGTCTCACCAGCTCCACGGAAGATGCCCTCATGCCGTGCACCTCGCACAAGGAGCCTACGGTGCCATACTTTGTGCCCAGAAAATGCGCTTGGGGTCAAGAGGCCCTTCTCATCTCATTTTCATAGGGCCATTTTGCGAGATCCTTGATTGTCAGGCATCTATGAATAACATATAAGGATTTCAGCACTTGAATTCCTTAGGAATAAGGTACCTTGCGAGGGTGAAAACTTGTGGTCGAGGAGTTCATACAAATACAAAATGTACCTACAAACCAAGAGGAGGCGAAGTACGTACAAGGTATGGCTCTGAATGCCCCAGGTGTCTAATCCTAAACACCACTCAAGAGAAGTAGTGATCGAATGAATAGGGTACCTGTTGTGGTCCTTCCCAGCCAACCTCTGACGTTCGTACTACACAGATGGTGGACGTATAACTAGGTACTAAAGTGGAGGTGCTCCCGTTGTAGTGTTCCATAATATTTGTTTGTAGTATGTTAGATTCCGTGGATTTTGGTTCAAGCTGGGACTTAGTTGGACACTCATAGAAACAGTTATGGATTTTATAAGTTTAACCTATAGTTTAAGAATATTAATTATAACATAAGGTTTGAATAATATTGCTGGTTCTAGAAATATATTTATTATAACCTAAGGTTTAGATAGAACCATTAAGAGCATTACACCTGTCATAATCATGTTTATTAAGGATTTAAGTATTTTGATGAATAGTTTAATTAATGAAAGATCTAGAAGCTCTAGAGCCCTTCAGAAACTGTTAGGATCGTATTATGACTCAGTCAAAGTTGTTTACTCAATTAAAAATATGTTGAAAAAGTGCAAATACTTGTTTGATATATCAACGTATAGCGATATGTCGCAGCTATAGGGGCCGATATATCGCCGACGAAAGATACGGAAAACACGTCGACTTTGCATGAATGATCGAATGGGGCTCGAGAAAATTGACCAGACGATATATCGCCCAGGTAAGCGATATATCGCACCTGGTGCTTTAATTTTTGAAAGTTTGGATTTGAAATTTTAAAAATAGCCTTAACCACTTGGACTAGCCTTTGAACGATTTTGACTGAGTTTTGGGCGTCTGTTGAACGAAATTCAAATCTTTTTCATTTTATAATCATTTATTTTTTCAAATTAAAAGGGGTTAGTTTCACTCCTTGAACTCTATAAACAGGACCTAGTACTCAGCCATTTTCTTCATTCTTCAAGCAATTGTTCAGAGCCTCCAAGTTGCTAGTGTTACTATAGAGGGAAACACTTGGGTTTTGAGTTAAAAGCTTTATCATTCTAAGCTTTTCAAAACACTTGGGAAGTGAGATTTCAGTATCGAGGTTTAGATCAATTTATAAGATCATTCAAGGTATTCTTATCCTTAAGTTCAGTTCTTTATGGTTCTCTAGTTTTCTTTATTTTCTTTCTTTCAAATCATAACTCTTGTTTATGATTCTTGGTTAGGTATTTAAGTTTCTTGAAACATAAGGTTCTTCTTGGTAAGTTTCCTCTTCATGGTTTAGTTCTCTTTTCATCTTTATTCTTTAGAAATACTCATGGTTTTACTATTGGTTTTTAGGAGTGTTCCAATCCCATTCTTGTCTTCATATCCAGGTTTTTGGTAAGGAAAATATGATAGATTGTATGTGTTTATATGTTTATGCTATGATATGTTTTGTAGTCCTTGGGCATATGACTTGCTTAGATAGCAAGCCCCAAGAATATGTTTTATAGTCGCTTGGGCATATGACTTGCTTAGACAGCAAGCCCCAATAATTTTTATCATTTTCATGGTTTAGAGTTATGATTTACCCTACCTCGATTAGTAGACAGAGGACCTAGATGGATTATTATATACTACCATGTAATTTAACCGACCTCGATTAGTAGACAGAGGACTTAGATGGTTTATCACATGCCATCTTAATGAGTTAATCGCCATTAATATTGTAGTCCTATTTGTTATATGTTTTTTTTATAGTCATATGTTTTGTAGTATATGTTTGTGTTATAGTCGTATGTTTAAGATGTATGTTGTTAGTAGATTTTCCTTGCTAGGCATTAGGCTTATTCATGGAAATGATTTATGGAGGGAAATGATTTATGGAAGGCGGAAAGACTCATGGCAGCGTGGCTTGTGTGTTAAGGATGAATGGACTGTGTGACGATCGAGGATGACGTTTTTTTTAGAGTCTTTTAAATTATGTTTTGATGTACTTCCGCATTATTATTTAAACAATTAAAGTTTATGTTTTATGTTTTATAAATAATGGGTTCTCATACCATATCACATTTTATTTTATATTATTTTGTATTGGTATAATAGTTTGGGTTTCAAATAAAGTTATGTTATTTCTTATGTATGTTTCCCACAAATAGTAGCTATGTCTAGTAGTTTTAATGGTCCAAGGTCTTAGAAATAGTTGGGTCATTACAGTTGGTATGAGAGAAAGGTTCATATGCATGAAGTTCTCCTTGATACACATGCACAAGCTCTGAATCTAACCACCATTGTAAGTGTTTATGTTTATTATGTTTATGTTTATAGCTAACATTTTAGCCCTTATGTTTTCATTTAAGAATGGATGGAGCCTTGACCTATGAGGATATCTGAGCCATTATGGCATTGAAAAGGATTAGAAAGCCAAGGAATATCGTCAGAGTGTTAGAAAGAATCACTCGAAGATATATTTTATTCCACAAGGAGATAGTTCACCTCCAAACTACTAAGCAAATTATTATGAGAGCTACTGAGCAATATGTCTTAGTAATTAGGCTTTTTAAAGATTATCCTTCTGTAATTTCAGCATTAACAGAAATATGGGAGACTATAGATGATGAAGATGATTCACCGGTAGCCATGAGATATTATTTTCTCATACTTAGGTTCACCTCTAAGTTGGAATTTCAATTTACTAATAAGGAAAAGCATAGAATCTTTATGAATCTTCCCCGAGGAAATTTTGAGGCTCAAGATAATGATGATTATGAGGAGATAGATGATGATATGTTAGATGAAGGTTCAGATGTAGAAGATCCTGATTTTTAGATTCACCCTAGATATGTTAGTCTATTTATTTTGCATTTATGATTGTACTTAGTGAAAACCTTTTTTCCAAATTAATATTATTATTATTTTTTGAACATGTATGAGTTTGGTTTTTTTTTACAATCATAATAAATAATTAATTTAATGAATAATGACCAAGTTCGGTGAGGGTGGATACAAATCAATGGACCTGGTTTTGTATTGAGAGTTAGGGGGCCATAGTAGTGGGAAAGATTTTACTAATCCCAGCCCTCCCTCAATATGGTTAACTTTTGAACAACGATGAGTTTCGAGCCAGAGAATTAAGTCATATAGGATGATTAGAAACTGACTTAGAAATAATAAAGATGGCTAATTTTCTAAGTATAGAACCACACCCTAATTATAAAGAAGGCTTACAATTTTTTTTTTTCAATAAGAAATCATAACTAATGGGTCCGAGTTATGTTTGCTTAGATTAAGTTTTCGCCTTAGAGCCTATTAGGGTAAGTTCTAACATGTTTTTCTCGACTGTTAGAACTCTGCTGAAGATGTCGCTTAGAAGTTCTGCACCCACAAACGCCAATGCCTCCAGCGCCACCCATGAGACTAGTGAAGCCCCTCCAGTTAGAAGAAGGGGAGCGCGTGCTACCAGTGCTACCGCTAATAGAAGCGCACCGCCGACTCCGTTTGACAACACCACAAGGCGTCAGTTGCCTGGTTTAAGCGTCCTGCCCTGTGCTCAAAACGGAAGTCGAATTCTGCCACAAACTCCTGCCATCGAGCCTGCTTAGGGGTCAGTTTCAGCTGAGTAAGGAAATGACTCACAGCTGCATTATCCGTCTTCACTACGAACTTTGACCCAGCAAGTAATGCCTCCACACTCACAAGCAATGTATAACTGCTAGGAGCTCCTTCTCCTGGGCAGTATACCTCCTCTCAGCTTCAGACAGCTTACGACTTTCGTATGCGACCGGGTGGTCCTCTTGCACTAGTACCCCTCCCAGAGCATAATCTGATGCATCTGTCTGTACTTCGAAGGGCTTGCTAATAGTTGGCAAGGCAAGAACAGGATCCTTCATCATGGCTTCTTTCAAACTCCTGAACGCTTCAGCACACTTGTTAGTCCATGCCCAAATCACACCCTTTTTCAGAAGCTCGGTCAAGGGTGTCGCCCTTCTTGAGTAGCCGTCCACAAATCGTCTATAGTAGTTGGCTAGGCCCAAGAAGGAGCGGAGTTCTTTCACATTTGTGGGGGCTTTCCATTCCTGGATTGCCCTCACCTTCTCTAGATCCATACGAATATGGCCACGTTCCACCACGTGGCATAAGAACTTGATGCTCTCCTGTGCAAACGAGCATTTCTCTCGCTTCACATATAGCTGGTTCTCTCTCAACTTCTGAAACACTTGAGCCAAGTGTTCTTGATGCTCTTCAATCGTGGCACTATAAACCACAATATCATCCAAGTACACCACCATGAACTTATCTAGATACTCGTGGAATACTTGTGTAGAGTCCCAGAATTTACTTCGCTAGTTAGATAGTAGTAGTAGTAGTAGTAGTAGTAGTAGTAGTAGTAGTAGTAGTAGTAGTAATAGCTAGTATTAGTTGTAGTATGTTTATAACTGTGGATTTTGGTTCAGACTGGGATTTAATTGGACACTCATAGTAACACTTGTAGATTTTCTAAGTTTAACCTATAGTTTAAGAATATTAATTTTAACCTAAGGTTTGATTAATATGACTGATATTGATGGAGATATTTATTATATTATAAGGTTTAGATAGATCCAATAAGATAGTAACACTTATCATATGTATGATTATTAAGAAATTATTATTTTAATGATAAAATAAGAGAATTATAAGACTTATTCTTCACCAATATCTGATAGGAGCATGACATTTATCACAATTTTATTTTTTTGTGGATTAGGTTGATATTTAGATAATTAAATAGATTTTTCGTAACTTTAGGATACTGTAACTTCCGACCTGTTTTTGACCCAGTTATATTAGGAATTTCGAAAAATAGTATTTCTTAAAAGTTGTAGATAATTTAATGCGATTTCTAACGGTATAAAGAGAGTCCAAATCTGAGTTCTATAACTCCAGATATGTTGATTTTACTGAAGGGGAGTTTAGAGTTACGAGATTTAGGGAGTTAGAAGTTAGGATTCTATTTGTTTTTATTATTTTAAAAATCAAGCTTTGAATCCTTAAATCTCTCTGAAAAATTTGAACAATTCCTAAGCCTTTAGCTGAAGGATATTCAAATATTTTCAATTAAATTTATTATTTTTATTCAAAGCCAAAAAGAAGATTTTTATTCCTAGAACTCTATAAATAGGACCTAGCACCAAGCATTTTTCATTCATTCATCAAGCTAAGTTCAGAGGCTGCAAGTTGCTAGGTTATTGTGAGAGTGTAAACACTTGGGTTGGGAATTATAAGCTTGATCACTATAAGCTTACCAAACACTTGGGAAGTAAGGTTCTACTCACATTCCAGTTCAAGGTTTAGATTGATCATAGAAGTACTCAAGGTATCCCAAACTCTAATCCATTTCGGTATTATTTTCTTTAAAGTTCTCATAGTCTTCTACTCAGCCTTCTAACCTATTCCTTATTTTGGTTAGGAAATCTAAGAACTTGCACATAAGGTTTTGGTAAGTATTTTTGTCAATGGTATAGTCCTCCCATTCCTTTCATTTCCCTTTTCTTCAATATACTCACCCTATTATAAATGGTTTTTAGGAGTGTTCCAAGGTCCCAAATCAGTTCTCATATTCTGGTTATTTTGGTAAGGAAAATAGGATAGGATTTATGTGTTATATGTTTTATATGTTATCTTATGGTTTTTATGTTATGAAATATGTTATGATATGTATGTTTGTAGGCTTGGGCATATGACCCATATGACTAACAAGCCCCAAATAGATTATGGGCATATGACCTGCTTAGCTAGTAGGACCCCAAATAGATTATGGGCATATGACCTGCTTAGCTAGTAGGACCCCACTAATCTAATGGGCATATGACTTGTTTAGTCTATGGGACCCCAAGTAATAATGGCCATTATAGTATGTGTTATGTGTGTGATGATATGTTTTTATGTTGCACTATGAATTCTTATGTATATGGCTATATGTTAGATTTTCCTTGCTCGGCATTAGGCTCATTCCTTTTTGTTTATATGTGCAGGAAAAAAGGTCTTAGTGGCGGGGAAGGTTCTTGGAAGCTTAGAGAATGTGTATTGAGGCGGAATGGATTCAAGAGCCGAGCGTTTCGATTCGAGGATGTAGTTTTGTTTCTTATGGTTTTTACATGTATCTTTCCGCATTTTGTTATGTAAATCTCTTTTTAATTATGTCATGTTTTGATTTTAAAACAATGGGATCCCATATCCTAACTTGAATTTTATGTAAGTTTAACTTTTATTTTTACAAGTTTCTTAAATAAAGTTATGGTCTTTTCACTTGTATGTTTTATTAAGGATTAGTGTTTATGTATAGTTTTCGTTAATGGTCCAAAAGTCTAGAGTAGTTGGGTCATTACAACTTGGTTCATTAGTGTACAGAAGGTAGCAGGTGCATTTGTCAACCCAAATGGCATTACTCGAAACTCAAATGCTCCGTATCGAGTAACACACGTAGTCTTTGGTTCATCCCCATCTGCAATCCTCACCTGATAGTAGCCCGATCTGAAGTCAAACTTTGTGAAGTATTTGGCTCCACTTAGCTGGTCGAACAAATCAGCGATCAGAGGGATGGGGTAGGTGTTGCGAACTATCACCTTATTGAGAGCCCTATAGTCGATGCACAGTCTCAAGCTCCCATTGTGCTTCTTCTGGAATAGCACCGGTGCGCCATATGGCGCCTTCGACGGTCTGATGAAGCCTGCCTCCAATAGCTCTTTTAATTGCTTCCTCAATTCTTCTAGCTCAGGGGGTGCCATTCTGTATGACGCTTTTGTTGGAGGTTTCGCTCCAGGCACCAGCTCTATCTGGTGATCAATCCCCCTCTTTGGTGGCAAGGCTTTGGGGAGTTTATCTGGCATCACATCCCCATACACCTTTAAGACCCTCGTAATTTCTAGTGGAACAATTTCTTCCACTACTTCTTCGAACACGGTGGGTACAGCTACATAAGTGGGCTCCTGCTTCTTCACACCCTTCTTGAACTGTAAAGCTGAGAGAAGCTTCACACCTTGGGGTGGTTTCACCTTTGCAGGTACCATTGAAGGAGTCTCTCCCATTATGAGTAAGCTTCCAGTGGCAGGAATTGGAATGGCACCTTTCTCGGTTAGAAAGTCCATTCCCAAAACTACATCGAAGTCGTCCATACGGACGACCACCAAGTCAGTCTGCCCCTCCCACGTGTCGATTTTCACTTTTACCCCTTTAACCACGCCAGTTGTGGCCAAGGCTTTAGAGTTGACCGCTTTCATGCGACCTGCATCTTTCTCTAGCTTTAGTCCCAGTCGCTTTGCTTCGAGTTCAGAGATGAAGTTGTGGGTGGCGCCAGTATCAATCATCACGCTTTTGGTAGGCTTTCCATTGATAGCGGCATCCACGAACATTAGCCCTTTCCCCAGGGTCTTCTGCCCTTTCTCGCCATGCTTCTTGAGAGCGTTCAACAGGCAGACAACGCCCATGTGCGCGTACTCTTCTTCTTCCTCTTCTCCTTTGCCCTGTTGTTCTTGGCCGATGAGGGCATTCAGCTTGCCCCGGAATTGGCAAACTGTCGACTTGTGTGGGCCTTTGCAAATCCAACAAGCTAGCGGCTTCTTCCCTGCAGCAGCATCTGTCCCACTAGAAGAATTGGACTCAGCTGTCTTCTTCTCTCCCCCACTCTTACCATGCCAGGACTTCCCAGACTTTTTACTCCCGGTGCTACTTGAGCTGGCTGGAGGATTAGCCCTTTTCGGCAGGCTGCTCTCCGGAGTGTAGTCCGTTAAGTGTTCGGCAGCAGCTTGAGCGGTGGCTAGATCAGACACTCGCTGTCTTTGAAGTTCTTGCTTGGCCCACAGTTTCAATCCCTCGAGGAAGCAGAAGAGCCTGTCCACTTCGGACATGTCTTTTTTATCGAGCATCAGTCCCGAAAATCTCTTTACATATTCTCAAATTGTCCCGACTTGTTTAAGCTCTCTTAACTGGCGACGAGCTATGTAAGCTACATTTTCTGGCAGAAATTGCGTCTTTAATTCCCTCTTCAGGTCCGCCCAAGATGTGATGGTACACCTGCCATTCTCTATGTCATCATACTTGGTCCTCCACCACACCTTGGCATCCCTCGACAAATACATGGTAGCCATGGCAACCTTTCCGTCTTCTGAATCGGCCCGCACGACTCTAAAGTAATGTTCCATGTCAAAGAGGAAATTCTCCAAATCCTTTGCATCCCTGGCCCCATTATAGGGCCTCGGCTCGGGTACTTTGGCTCGGCCATACTCCATACCTATCGGCCCTATTGCAGGGGCATTCCTAACCGCTCGCATGGTTAGGTTTACCTTGGCAGATAGCTCAGCCATTTCTTCTCTGAGCACACCGACTGCCTCCCTGCCATCTTCTGTCATGTCATTTATGGAGACTTCTTGTTCCTTTAGCATGCGCTCTTCCCACCGAGGGGAAACAGAAGTACTTGTTGGAGTGTTTCTTTTCTCCAACGCGATAATTCTGGATAGGAGAACATCATTCTCCTTCTCCAACGTAGCTATGCGATTGTTTGCATCAGACGATCCTGAGTCCTGACTTGTAGAGGAAAGATCCCTGACCCCCTCGTCTAGGCCATCTAGTTCCCCTACTCGCTTCTCAAGAGCTTCGATCCTCAGAGTGTTGCTCACCATAGTGTGTCTTTACCAAGCGCTTTCTAACTTGGCTCTGATACCAACTGTCACGGGCCGGCTATTTGGGTACTCCAACTAGACGGAACGTGCGGCACTTGCAGACTCTTCAAGCTAGCAAATCAGCCTACAACACACACCTACAGGCAAACAAACTCAGTGGTTATCCACATACACCTCTCGGACATGCAACGGGCGATAACGAAGTATGAGCAAGCACAAAGCAAGTCATTCCTAGGAACTTACACACAACACAAAGCACACAACAAGGCAAGTGGCACACAATGGCCCAACGAAGGTAACAAACTAGTAACACATAAGCAACAAGGAAGCACACAGGGGCAAGTATGGATAAATGTTATTTCATTAATATATAGCCTTGATAGGGCAAGGGAGTACACAGCTTTGGCCCCTATCTGCTGATGGCCATGGTACTTCCCTAAGTCACCAGGTCACCTCCCCCTAAGGAGCCTTCTAGGGAAATAAAGTCTTCCCAGGAACATATATGATTTTTGTCTGGGAGACATATGCAATATTACAAAACTGCCACTACCCTATCCCATGAGGTTGCTTGGTGCAAGACTTGACTAATGATCAAGCACCAAGGCATTCTCATTAACAAAATGGCCCCATGTGGGTGTGCCAAAGGGCAGCACGCCACACGGCGCGCCCCGTTGGTCGAGCCCCGTTGGCTTCTTTGCATGCTAGGGCCGCAGCGCTCTAGAACAGAGCCGCGGCCCTCCCCTTCGAACCCAGATTTTACACCATTTCAAAGCTCAAAACCTTAGCCACAACCACTCTTAAACTCCTTATTTCAACACCCCACAAATCCAACACCTTTAACATGATTAAAGCAACATAATTCCCAAGAAAACACAGCCTAGCACACTCTAATCTCCTCCTTAAAATTTCTGAAACCCAAGTGCTAGGAACCCTCAAACCAGCCACTCAAACTCAATGTAAAACCTCTAAACTAGGATTTGAAACATACCTTTGCTGTAGAATCACTTCACCAAGCTATAGCCAAGCTAAGTCCCCAAGTTTCGTTCTTTAATTCTGCCTTAAAACACCAAAACTATACTGGTTTCAACACTTAACCAAAATCAAGAATTCTAACCACAGAGAAGAAAATTAAGAGCTTACCTTAACCCTGTTTTAGTGCTTGATAAATCTCTGAGCTAGCCCTCCAAATTTTCACCACAAATTCCATAATTCCCAGCTAGTCTCCCTTAGTATTCTGTGTTCCTTTCCTTGGTTTTCCCTTAAGCGTGAGAGAGAGAGCTGAGTCTAAGTGTTTAGTCAGTTTTTTTTTCTTCTAAAAGCTTCCTAAGGTCTATCTCACATATTAAGTTAATCCCGAGGCTCGGGGTACCGGAACCGTCCCCGAGGCCAAAATGGTAAAATCCCCCAATATTCCCCCCTAGACATTCCAACCTCAGATATATCTCCATATATTTGTTTTCGTGTCTCGACAACCCAAATCACTACCCGCTATCTAAAAGTACCCCCGACTTGTCCAAACTCATATCTTAAATCCCATTGTTACTTTTCCCGCTATCTGACCCTAGAATCGTCTTGAGTCGTGCTCAACGAACCTATCAACATAATAATGTAGTTCTCACATATATAACATATTATATTACCACATAATATAATCAATTATCATATAAACATCATCAGACATATAATTACTCATTAAATCACAATTATTCCATTAATGCCCTCCTGGCACACTAATCAAGGCCCTTAAGCCTTATTAGCGAATTTGGGTCGTTACATCTTGCTTTAAAATCTTTCCATAAGTTTTATGGAAAAGTACTAAAATAAGAACTTTAAGTGACAATTACTTCACTTTGTTGTAGTGATTATCTACACTTCATTGTTAAATTATGTAGTTTTAAAAAAAAAAAAATGCATATCTAGTATCACACACAGAAACAAACATTTAATTCAAAACTCAACCATTTGTTTTTCAACAATAACCAAAAGCTCATCATGTGGAAATCCATAACAGACAAAAAGTTAGAAATTCTAAGTAGCTAACCATGGCCAATAGGCGCAATACCAACACTAAATATCAACATACCAAAGATTCTCATAAAAAATCACTAAATTTTCTTAAGTTATCAAGTCTATCACTAACCTAAACTATTCCAGGATCCCATACTCCAAGAAAAAAAAAATTAGTGTACTAAGCATTGTTTATAATTAGTCATCCAATATAAAAGTTGAAAATAGCAGCAGTGAAAGAAGCTGTAAAAACAGAGGAAACCAAACCACATGCATATCTAGAATTATCAAAGGAACTACAACATCAGAAGCAAACCTAAATGTACCATTAGAAGCAAGAGAAATGGTAGACAAAACAAGATCAATAAAACTAGAAGCAGAACAGAACAAGTCTGGCTTTCCTTTTCTAGCTAATTACTGCACAAGCTACAACACCAATACAAACCAGCCAAAAAATACATGTTGCGAGCAGGACTTTGAGAGAGTTAAATATTGAGAAAGGACACGTAGTAGGACTTGGAATTATGAGCAATCCTAAATTCCAAAAGCTTTAAGAATGCAAATTATTTTTCTTTAAGTCATCTTTTAGTGAGAAAAATGAATTATTATTTTGAAATCATGAGAGTAATATGCTCGTGTCAAATAAAATACATGTAAGCTAACCAATCTCTAAATACCTCAAATTTATACTCCAACCAAATCAAAGGAGCCTTATAAAATCTATTAATTGAAAGTTAAAAAACTGAAAGAATAAAATATGAGAAAAGAGAAAATAACATATTTTAGAACTCCACTGCCATGTCACCAAGCTTCCTCTCTATAACATCTTTCTAATTGTCCACTACAGAGTATTGTGACAGTTAAAATAGTGGATCATGTACACAGAAATCCCTCTACGGTATATTTCTCTAAAGGTCTGAAATTAAATTATAACTAGACAGACCACACGAAATGAAGAAATGCTAGTTGATAAACAGAAAACATATCCCTTAGTATCAAGAAACAAACCTCTATCAAAATAGTCAGGTCAATCACCAAGCTTGTGACATATCCCAAGACAAGGCAAATGACACCTCTTGCAAATGATGAAGATGCAATGCCTACGTCAATCTGCAAAATAGACAGTTAAGTTGTCATTTTCTGCAATTTAGTATCCCATAGAGAAAAAAAAGAGGTTTGCTAGGGCAAATTGGTAACAATAAAAATAATTAAAGAAATAAAAAATACTTAACGTGACATACCTCCATAAAATTGTCTTGTTTAAAATATTTGCAAGTAACAGCTTTCCCCAGCAGCACGCTTGACCATCTAACATCCCTTACCATTGATTAGGACATTAATTGAGTTTACTAGAAAGCCTATAACATAGCAATTGAACACATTCTCAATTTTCCCTCATTGATGAGTCATGATAAGTACCAAGGAGGAGCAATAGCAAAGTCGTATTTCAAATTAAAAAATAAAATCCAATGAAATTAAAGAATTAACTTATTAGTCTTTGCTTCTCAAGTTGGTAGGTAAGCAGCTCATTTTATTTATTAACAGTCTGCAGATAAAATTTAGAGTTATAGGGGAATGAGCATATTACAAAATAAAATCTTAACAAATGAAGCAAAGTATTCAATAATTAAAAAGAAAAAAAAATGATATTACAGCTTCAACTTTGTTGTTCAAAAGTGCTTCAGTAAATCTAAAATCAACCCCTTCACAGATTTATGTTCCATCATTAGCATCAAGACAATGAGAATTCCGTTCAACTAACTTTTGGTCCATTTTGGATTTGATAAGACGGTGAACGTAATTGTCTCCCTCATAATCCTACACACGTCTAGTTTCCAAATCAAGAGAACAATAGTGTTGCATATCTTTCCAATGTCCTATGGCATGTCTTTCTTTATCCCTATATTCCACAATTTTTAAATTGAGCAATTGCATACAAGCACAAATACAAAAGAAAAAGTCAGAGAGAACAAAAACCAACAAAAACAATAAAGGATAAATTATTACCTTCCACAGCCAAAAAAGCCATATATAATACACATCCATAGATTCTTAGATGTTTGGCAAACATTGCAAATTTACTTTTCAGGTTGCTGCTGATGATATCTAAATACCTAAAAATATATGTAAATGGTCATTAATTACTTCTGTACTCTTAAATACAGAAAAAAATACAAAAAATATTTACCTGACAAGAAGAATCTGTCCATTTTGACATGTAAGAATAATGAAAAGAATGATTGCAGATAGTTGTAAAAATTCCACTCCTGTCTTGGTCTAATCTCTCTGTAATAAAACTGGAGGACACTATGAGGAGATGAATACAGACATAAAAGAAACAAGCAATAAAACAAAACAAAACTCGAAGATGTAAATATCAGGTTGTATGATATATATTTGAATTTTTTTATCCGTTTCTTCATTTCTTCCTAAGTGAATTTCTGTTATAGGTTTCAGTGTAAAAGTACCAGATAACTTCAAGAGCACTACTATAAATAGAAAAACATGCCAAGACAAACCACGCAAGTGGGCTGATCAGCTGAGCTTGTCGGAGACTCCTGTGAATGTTCAATTGAACCAGTACGGTAATGCACCATCAAAAAACAAATAGTATACCATAAAAATACCCTTAATAAACACAAGAAAATGGTTCATTTTTTCCCCTAAACAAAAAGGTCTCTTCATACAACCAGCAGTAAATGTTCATTTTTTTGTCAAAATAATTGTTCCTTAACTTTACTAGAATAGCATTTATACATCAATAAAAAAAAAAGAAAAAAGCAGCAAGTAATCAGTCAATTCCAAAAATTACAAAAAATGGAAAGCCATAACTTTTAAAGAAAACCCAGAAATGAAATGTTTTTACTCATTTAAAATAGTAATTATCTCATTCATGAACAAATTCCAAACACGTTAATGAACATACAATGGTACAAATGCAGATGTAAAAACACATATATTTGCACCTAACTTCAACTCTTATGTGCATGTTACCAACGCATAAACCAACACTAGCTATTATCCAATGTTGAAGATCTACCTGAAACATCCTAGACTAAGAAACCCAATTCAAGTTTCCATGTATTTCTATTTACAAGTTTAACTGTATATCATGTTCATTGGTCCATAATTTCTATCAAACTAAGTAACCAACCTCCTAACCTATCCACACAGAATGTTCCAATGTTAAATCGACAATAAAAATTTCAAAGATCACAATCCTAAAAAGGAAATGAATTAATGAAATCAGTTCATTTAATTCAATCCCCAAAATTTCTGGGTGAATAAACAAACTAGAAATCTTAAGAATCTAGAGTTACCAGTATTTTTCTCATAAAATCTTGGAACTTCTAATCAATAAAGAAGAAGAACAAGAACAAGAACAAGAAGAAGACTTGACCTGTTTTGCGAAGGGCGTCCCATGATGAGCTTGAGACCTCCATGGACACCACCGATGACATGGATCCTCTGAATTCTTCTATTGGAGTATATATAACAAAGCATTAAATCCTCATATACATGAAAAACCAAGAACAGAGAAATGAAACATCATGAATAGATTCAACTAAAAAGATACCAAAAATCACCAAAGTAACATAAAATTCTTGTATTTAAATCAGCAAGTAAACATTTTTTAGGCAAAAATCACTCCTATCATCATTTTGGTGTGGGCACAATACAATCGGATAAAAATAGCGAAGAGAATATTCAAATAAAAAATGACCATTAATTTTACTTAGCTGCAAATTTCTCTAGAATAATCATTAATATGCATAACAACAGACACTCAAAATCTTATTAAAACAATAACATCACTAAAACAAATGAGTCAGCAACAACAAAAGTCCAAAGTTTAAAGCATAAATAAGATGTTTGACATCATGTAACCTAATTTATCATCTCTGTAGTCCTCATCAACTTCTAGGCAAGTAAGATGTTTGAAAATCTGGGGAAAATTTGACAAGCACAAATATTCTTTAGTGTATAAGGTCATTTTTTGTATGTAAAAAATAAATAAACAAGAGAAAATGAAATCCTTTGAAATCCAAGTTTTTTTTTTCTTTCCCCTTCTTAAAATACAATTTCCAAACAGAAATGTAAATAAAATTGTTCAGATGTTAGTAAAACCATATTAAATTGACTGAACAGCGACAATAGTAGATTTCTAGAGTCCAAAAGGAAATAAAAGCCCAACCTTTCGATCTTTATCACTTAAAAGACCATCAAGAGCAGGGTGATTCAGAAACTGTACAGAAGAAGAAGAAGAAGAAAAAGAAGAAGAAGAAAAAGAATCATTACTTTTAAACAATTCATTAACCAGAAAACAGAAGGCCATAATCTCTTTAGAGAAGTTAAAAGGAAAGGAAAACACAGATCACTTACAGCAGTGGTCCAAAAGGAAGGAATAGACTTTGCTATATCATTTGATGAGATTCATAAAATATGTAAACTGTAATGCCCTGGATAGCCAAGACCGTTACACTGTGTGTTTATAAAGGTGCAAGACTTGATAATCAAGTCATTTAATGTGAAACGTTTCACTGAAACTACAGTTGAACTAGGGTTAAAAGATTTTTGCCTCGAAAGCTTCATTTCTTATAAACATTAAACAAACATTATCCTCACATGGGATCCCAAAAGTAGTAAAGTTAAAAGACTGTTTACAAAAAATTAGGCTTAAAATATAGTTGTAAGCCACTCTAAGGCAAAACAGACAATTAAGCTTTTCTTGTCCCGATCCACTCCTCGGCCGTGGCGGGCGATCAGCTGATTATGTACATTCAACCCCACAGCTCTCCATCTTAGGATTGGTCCAACTTGCCCTTGCCTTTACTTGCACCACCAAGCACCCGTGAGCTAAGGCCCAGCAAGAAAACATAATAGCAGAGCATAATCATTAAGCAAACAACCAGATAACTCATACAACATAACATATACTCAAGAGTTTAGACATTCATGTTGTTCAAGTATTCAGCATACCAAGTACATCATCTCATATCATTAATCAATTCACATATGATAACTAGGGTTAACGCTCTATTTATCCCACTGACTCCGGCCCGCTTCAACCGAGCTCAGTACATATTAATCTGTCCTCAGCTATCAGTGGCCGAGCCGCGCCTTGTGCGCAAGTATTATTACGACACCCTTAGGTCGTTTATCACATGTCCCATGGCATAATACTATCTATGACATTATATAGATATAGGGAGCTCTTAGTCCCATTTCAAGCACATAACCGGTGTGTAATTTTCATACCTATAGATTTCGCTAGCTTTGTTCGATTTGATCCTCATGCGCGATCCCGTCTAAGCCCTAGCGTACACCTAATCATAAAAATAGATCAGAATCATCACCAAACCTCAAATCCAAAACCTATCCTCGGGACAAATACCGAGCCCTCGGGAAGTCCTAATTCCACCAAACGAGGTGGTGGAATCAAACCCCGAGACCCCGGGCAAAAACCCTTAGAAATAACCCAAAAAACCCCTTACTGGGAACAGGGTAGCGCTATAGCGCCCTAAGGTGGGCGCTACAGGGCTAAAAACAGAGCCTTCAGGCTCCCAGACACCCAAGCCTAGCGCTGTAGTGCCCTAAGGCTAGCGCTACAACGCTATTCACAGACATACACTACCCAGTTTTCTACTCTTCGAATTTCCACGAGCCAAACCTTTCCAAAACCCAACAAAACCTCAACCAAACTTCAAAAAAAGCATCCCAACCTCTTCAAATCATCCCATAAGTCCCAACCACATAAAACTCAATCACATGCACCCCAAATCAAAGAAATCACCATAGCTGAAGCTAGAGCTCAAAACTCAACATGAAGAACAATTGAAACAATAGAATTCAAGTGACCAAGATTAGAGCTTCTTACCTTAAGCAAAGAAGTTCAACCTTAGGCTATCCTCCACTCTTCCTTAGCTTTCACCCCTCAAAGCTTCAGCCTCAATTCCCTAGAATTCCCACCAAAACTCAGCTAAAAATCCATATTTACATTAAGAACTAGAAACTGAAAAGCAACCTTAAACCATACCTCAAATGGATGGTCTACTCTTGCTCAATCCTCATGCCAAACCAAGGACCTAGTCTCAAGCTCCTGCCCAGACTCTCCCTAAATTACAGCTCCAAAATCCTTCAAGAAGTGTAGAGTCCAAGAACTTTACTTAGCTAAGATAGATAATAGTATGATAGTATTTATAGCATTATCTTTGTTACTGTGGATTTTTGGTTCAGACCGGGAATTATTTGGACACTCATAGTAGTACTTATAGATTTTCTAAGTTTAACCTATAGTTTAAGAATATTAAGTATAACCTAAGGTTTGATTAATGTGACTGATATTAAGGATTATATTATTATATTATAAGGTTTAGACATCAACCAATAGGATTTTAAGCACATGTTTTGAATGGTAATTAAGGATTAAGATTTTTGAGGATTAAATATAATAAGGAGTAAAGTTTGAATGTTATAGGGTCAGTCAGTAGCTTTGAGTACGTTGAGGGCTTAGTCAAGGCTGTTTACTCCATTCAAACTTAGCTAAAAATGTGTAATTTCGTGTTTAAATATTCAGCGTGTGCCGATATATCGCAGCTATAGGGGGCGATATGTCGCAGCACGTAGATACGGAAATCACGAAACGATGCACGGTCGCCTCGGGCATACTGGCCCAGGCGATATATCGCCTACAGGGGGCGATATATCGCCTCCTTCAGCATGGATTCAAACTCTTTTGAATTCATTTCCTTTCAGCCATTCAAACTCCTTCAACAGTCCAACATCTTGTGAACGAGTCTTCAGCCTCTGCTGAACGATTATTCAAATGATTTTCACCTAAAAAGCCATTATTTTTATTCAAGTAAAATCAAGATATTTTCATTCCCAAACTCTATAAATAGGACCTAGTACCCAGCCATTATTCACCATTTGCTCTAAGTTCAGAAGCTACTAGTGTTAAGTGAGTGTGAGAGTGTAAACACTTGGTTTGGGGAAAAACTATAAGCTTAAACATCATAAGCTTATCAAACACTTTGGGAAGTGAGTTCTATAGTATTTCGGTGAAGGTTAGATTGATCTTGCAATCTTTGAGGTAAACCCAAAACTCTAGTTCCTTTCTGTATTTTATGTTATTTCCTTTCTCAAAACCTTCTACTCAGTCCCCTAACCTTATTCTTATTTTGGTTAGGGAATCCAAGCTCTTAAGCATATAAGTTGGTAAGTATGTTTTTATGGTTTAGTCTTTCCATCTCTTTCATTTCATCTCCTTTCTTTAGACTCACTCTTTCTTATGGTTTTAGGAGTGTTCCAAAAGTCCCAACTCAGTCCATAATCCCGGTAACTTTGGTAAGGAAAATAGGCTAGAATCTATATGTTTATGTTTATGTTATCTTATGTGTTATGTTATGATATGTTATGAATATGTTATGTATGTATGTTTGTAGGCTTGGGCATATGACCCATATGACTAACAAGACCCCAAATGGATTATGGGCATATGACCTACTTAGCTAGTAGGACCCCACTAATTCCATGGGCATATGCTTGTTTAGTCTATGGGACCCCAAGTAATAATGGCCATTATAATAAGTGAATTATGTGTTATGATATGTCTTTACGTTATTATGAAATTATGTTTATGTTTATGACTATGTGTTAGATTTTCCTTGCTGGGCATTAGGCTCACTCCTTTCTGTTTATGTGCAGGAAATAAGCTTTAGAGGCGGTAAGATTCGTGACGCTTGGAGGATGTGTATCGATGGTGAATGGAGTCAAGGGGCCGAGCGTTATTCGATTCGAGGATGTAGTCTTGTTTATGTTTTTATGGTTTTAGATGTATTTTCCGCATTTTCTATGTAACTCTTTTTACTTTAAGTTATTTTTGTTTTAAAAACAATGGGTACCCATATCCTACTTATTTTTATGAAAGTAACCTTTGTTTCTACAAGTTTATAATAAATTATGGTATTTCCGCAAAAATGTAAGTTTTATGTATAGATTCGTTAATGGTCCAAATAGTCTAGATTAGTGGGTCATTACAAGAAGTGAGGAAGAAACTTAAACCAAAAGGGAGAAGAAATGACTCCTGTTTTCCTTCTTCTTTTCTTTCTGCTTCCTTCAGATTCTAGACTTCCCACTAAGGCATAAAGCAACTTAAATCTTATCCCTTATAAGCCAAATGACCATAATAACCTCCCATTAAATTTAAGCCCTTAATCCTTCCAAGGGCATTCTGGTCATTTATTCCCAATTCCCGCTAATTCCTCGAGTGTCTCTAATATTTACCACTTAATTCCCGACACCTAACTAATCACCATCTATATTCCTCAATATCAAAATAAACTTCAATATATTCTCTAAATTCCCAGAAATATCACCAGGCTCCCCCTGAGCCGAGTATAAATCTTCGCCGTGACTTTTCCGCTAAACGGCTCACTAAGATCGCCTCGAGTCATAGATTACAAATATATCCTCAAGTCATGGATAATCAAATAATCATATAACATGCTTTTAATATTAAATCACATATAATCCAATTATGCCCTCCTGGCGCACTAATCAAGGCCCTTAAGCCTTATTAGTAAATTTGGGTCGTTACAACTATCCCTTCCTAATGAGAATTTCATCCTCAAAATTTACCTGAACAACTCTGGATACTGATCCCGCATCGCTGTCTCAATCTCCCAGGTTGCCTCCTTGAACCTATTATTCCTCCACAATACTTTAACAAGAGGAATCATCTTATTCCGTAGCACTTTTCCCTTTCGATCCAAGATCTGAACCGGTTGCTCTTAATAGGCTAGATTTGTCTGCAGTTTCAAGTCTTAATACCTTAACGCATGTGTTGCATCAGAGATGTACTTCCGAACCATAGAAACATGGAATACCTCATGGACTCTTTACAATGATGGTGGCAAGGCTAACCTGTATGCCACCTGATCGATCCTTTCTAGGATCTCAAAAGGTCTGATAAACCTAGGCCTTAACTTGCCCTTCTTTCCAAATCTCCTCACCCCTCGCAATGCTAAAACTCGGAGGAACACGTCGTCCCCAACCTGGAACTCCACGTCCCTACGCTTGGGATCAGCGTTGCTTTTCTGTCTGCTTTGTGAGGTGAGCATCCTAGCTCGGATCTTCTCTATAGCTTCACTTGTCCTCTGAACCATATCTGGCCCCAAATACTTCCTCTCACCCATCTCATCCAAATGTATGGGGGATCTACACTTCCTTCCATATAACATCTCGTAGGGAGCCACTGCAATCGTTGATTGGTAACTATTGCTATACGAAAATTCGATCAATGGAAGATACTTACTCCATGACCCCTCAAAGTCGATCACACACGCTCTAAGCATATCTTCCAATACCTGAATCGTCCTTTCAGACTGTCCATCAGTCTGAGGATGAAAGGCTTTCTTCTAGTGAAGTGGAAGAAAGTGGGCTGACTTGGTGTATCTGTCTATTATCACCCACACCGAGTCATGAAGCCTTACTGTTCTAGGTAGACCTTCCATAAAATCCATTGTAATGTCCTCCCATTTCCACTCGGGAATACCCAGAGGCTGAAGCAACCTTGCTGGTCACTGATGCTCAGCCTTCACCTGCGGACAGGTTAAACATTTGCTACGTACTCCACCACATCCTTCATCATCCCAGGCCACCAATATAACGTCTGTAGATCCTGGTACATCTTCGTGGTACCCGGATGAAGTGAGTACAGTGTCGTATGAGACTCATTCAGTATCTCTCGTCTGGTCCCCTCATCATTCAGAACACAAATTCATCCCTGATACCTAAGCAAATCAACCTCAGAAATAGAATAGTCCTTAGCTACGCCCGCAAAGACATTCTCTCTAACCTCCTGTAATTGAGTGTCTGCCAATTGCCCTTCTCCAATCCGCTCTAGCAGGGTCGACTACAGAGTAATATTGGATAACCGGCCCACCAATAATTCTATCCCCACTCTGACCATCTCATCAGCAAACTCTTTCGATATCTAGGTGGAGCTATACAACTGACCTTGGCCCCTCCGACTCAATGCATCCGCCACTACGTTGGCTTTCCCCGGATGGTAAAGAATATCACAATCGTAGTCTTTCACCAACTCTAGCCAATGTCTCTGCCTCATGATCAAGTCTTTCTGTGTAAAGAAATACTTCAGACTTTTGTGGTCAGTGTATACCTCACACTTCTCCCCATACAGATAATGTCGCCAAATCTTTAGTACGAATACTACCGCTGCTGGCTCCAAATCATCGGTAGGATACCCGTGCTTATACTCCTTCAGATGTCATGATGCATAAGCTATGACCTTCTCATTCTGCATCAACACACTGACTAAACCCAACCTCGACGCATCGCAATAGACAACAAACTTCCCTTCCCCCGAAAGAAGACTCAACACGGGCACAGTAATAAGTCGTCACTTTAGCTCTTGGAAATTGTCCTCACACTTGTCTGACCAAATAAACTTCAAATTCTTTCGTGTCAATTCTGTCATTGGCGCCGCTATCTTTATGAAGCCTTCCACAAGTCGTCTGTAGTACCCCGCTAGACCAAGAAAACTCTGCACCTCCGAGGCATTCCTTGGCCTCGGCCAATCCCTAACTGCCTCTACCTCAGATGGATCCACCTTAATCCCATCTGCACCCACAATATGTCCAAGGAATGTCACTTCTGGTAATCAAAATTCACATTTCTTAAACTTAGCGTACAGCTGATGCTCCCTTAATCTCTGCAGAACCTATCGAAGATGAAACTTGTGCTCTACCTCCAAACTGGAGTACACTAAGATGTTGTCGATGAAGACAATGACAAACTGATCCAGAAAGTCCTTGAACACCCTATTCATTAGGTCAATAAAGGCTGCTGGGGCATTGGTCAAACCAAACGACATGACCAGAAACTCATAGTGCTCGTACCTCGTTCGAAAGGCCATCGTCGGTATGTCCTCGTCCTCTATCCTTAGCTGGTGATAACCAGATCGAAGATCAATCTTCGAGAACACCGTCTGACCATGCAGCTGATCGAACAAATCGTCAATCCTTGGTAGGGGATACTTATTCTTGATAGTCAATTTGTTCAATTCTCTATAGTCTATACACATTCTCAAAGTCCCGTCCTTCTTCTTCACAAACAAAACTGGAGCACCCCATAGTGAGTAGCTAGGCCTGATGAACCCCAAATCCAGAAGCTCCTGCAACTCTATTTTCAATTCTTTCAGTTCTTTCGGTGCCATCCTATATGGTGCCCTCGACACTGGCTCTGTCCTTGGCGCCAACTCAATAACAAACTGAATCTCCGTACGCAGTGGTAACCCCAGAAAGTGCTCAGGAAACACATCCAGGAACTCACAAACCAATCTGGTCTCTTCCGGTCCTGCTGGCGAAACCTTGGTGGTATCCACCACACTAGCTAGGAAACCTATACATCCTCCCTATAATAGGTCCGTATCTCTCATCGCTGAAATTCTGGGTATGCGGGGTCCATGCATCGCTCCCGCAAAGACAAAGGGATCCTCGCCCTCCGACAAAAAGGTCACCATCTTCTTCCTATAATCAATAGTAGCTCCATATCTAACCAGCCAATCCATACCTAAGATCATATCAAAGTCCTCCATACTCAACTCAATCAAATCTACTGACAACGCTCTAGCAGTTCTCTAATCCACCTCATAGATACTACCAGTTCTCCTGTAGGCAAAATAGTCCCAAACCCTGAAGTAAAATACTCACTACGTCTATACATTCTATCAATCACCTTACTAGAAACAAATGAATGTGTAGCACCAGAGTCAATCAATACAGTAAAAGGAGAGCCAGCGCTAGAAAGCTAACCTGTCACTATCGAGGGACTAGCCTCGGCCTCTGCCTGCGTCAAGGTGAACACTCGAGCTGGAGTCGAGCTGTCCACCTTCCCCGCATCTCCCTTCTTCACTATCGGGCATTCTTTCTTGAGTTGTCCCACCACCCCGAACACGTAACAGGCCTTAGCCGGACATTTTCCCGGATGGCGTCTTCTGCACCTTGTGCACTCAGGATAAGTCCTCCATGAATCACTGCCTCCCTGAAGGCCACCCTGTGTACCCCGACCTCTCCTATCAGGACCAGGAGCGGTCGAAGCATCAATGGTCTTCCTCTTTGAATCACTGGGGCCTCCGGCCCTACCAGAACCAGAATATGGAAGCACCGCCCCGCGGCCCTCCCGTCTTGCTACACTCTCCCTCCATATCTTACTTTCCGCTTCCTCAGCTGTAACATCCCCAATTTGCTAATAAGGTTTAGGACCTTGATTAGCGTGCATGGAGGGCAATAAATGAATTAACATGTCAATATATGAATTTAAATGAATATGTGATTAGAATGCATGTTTAGGTGGAATAAATATGCATGTGGGCCCCGTTCGTTTGTTAGGGGGTAAATTGGTGATTTTAGCCCACTGAGGGCATAAATGTGATAATTGTATTATATGGTTAATACCACGTGTGAGTGGTGATATTATTGTGATGCACGTGCCGAGACGCTCCTAAGGAGCAAATTAGTTTAAAAATCACAACGGGATTAAATACCCGGTTCGGGAGGAGCCTAGGGGTATTTTGGAAAATTTATAATTAGAGTTTGTGAGTTAATGGTTACTGGTAATTAAGTAACTTGAGTAACCATTGGTGACCATTAGGAGTAACAGATTTTAGATGAGAAATGGTAGATTTGTAGGAAAGGTGAAATGGAAAAAAATGCCCTTGAGGTTTAGTTAGGAAAGGATTTTGATGGAGGGATAAAATGGTCTATTGGCAGAGGTTTAGACAGCTTCAGCTGGGGGAAAAGAGGATTCACGTTCTAACACTTGGTCACATTTTGGCTTTTGCTGAAATTGGAGGAGAAACTAGAAGGAAAAGGAAAACCAAGGGCAAGAAGAAGAAAAGAGGGGAGCTGAAATTGGGAACTTAGTTAGAGAATCAAGAGGCTTGAGGCAACTAAAATCAAGTATAGGCTAAGGCCTGTTCAGAGGTAAGCGTTTATCCCCTGTTTTACTAAGTTTCAAGTTTGATTTTAGAAGGTAAGCATGAAAATTGAAAGATTGTTGTGGCTGGTTTTGTATGGGAATTCAGCTTGGTAATCAAGAGGATTTGGTTTGAAGCTGGGTTTGGAGAGGGCTCAAAGTCGAATTCTTGATTGAGGTAAGAGTTTTAAACATCTTTGAGTTTTTGTATCTGATGTGGTTTAAGAATTTGGAAGCATGGTTTAAGTTTTTCAAGCTTTGTTTTATGTTTTTGGCCTACTAGTTTAAGTTTCTGAAGTTTGAAACCAAAGTGTGGATTTTGGGTGTGATTGTGTGTTTGACCTTGTTGCTGGTGTTTATAGGTTGTTAGATAGTTCATTTGAGATTTCAAATTGGTTTTGGGGTTTAGGTATGTGTTTGGGATGGATTGGAAGTGTTTTGGCTCGGGGAAAATGCAGGGAAAAACCTGAAATTCTGGGTTCGCGAAAGGGCGCCGCGGCGCAAGGCTGCATCAGGCAGCAGAGAAGTTTCTGGGCACCGCGGCCCTTGAAGGGTAGTGCCGCGGTGCTAGGCTATTTTCTGGGCAGGGAAATTTTTCATTTTAGGGCTTTTTCCCTGGGGGCTCGGGGAATGTTTTCGTTACATCGTTTTGGGAAATTCGAGGTTCTGAGAGTACGGGATTGGTCCCGGGAAGTGGTTTTGGATTGGTTAGTATTAAAGAATGTTTTTCATGTGTTGTGACTAGGTTTTCGGAGAGGCTCGAGATAGAGGACCGTGCTCGTGACTTTGGTGCAATGAGGAGCTCGGGATACAGGTAAGAAAACTGTAGTACCCGTAGAGCAGGGCATGGGCCCATAATGTTGTTGTAGGGCACGACCCTAGATTATATTACATGTTAGGGTGTAACCTTGATTGATTTATTATATGCTTGAATGTTGTTTGAGTTATGCTATATGTGATTATAGTAGAATGAACGGCAAAGGAGCCGAGAACGGCGAAGGGCCAAGAATGGCGAAAGCCAAGAACAGCAGTGGGGCCGGGAATAACACTTAGCACATGGAGTGCTTATAGTTAGGGTGAGACCCCAATGGATACATGGGATTTCCTTACGGTGAGAACCGAGACCCTAGGCTTTGGTAACGCTTCTGGGACGGCATGGCTGTATTTGTTTAGTCTGATGAACTATCTGTTTATCTGTGGATTATTTGATATGTTGATTATATAATATGCATATGTTATGTGCTGTTTGAGTTTTCTTGCTGGGCTTTGGCTCACGGGTGCTCTGTGTTGCAGGTAAGGGCAAAGAAAAGGTCAACCAGCCATGAGTACGGAGAGCATGAAGCAGCGCGTACATGTTTGGCCTGCCCGACTGCTTTGGTTGGGGGCATTTTGAGAAATGGCTGTAATAAACTATGATGTTGGATGGTTAATTAACTATAAAACTATTTTGAGTTGTAAATATTTTGTAAACCTTATTTTGGGATCCCAAATGTTAGACACTTGAAATTTTCAATGAAATAGAGTATTTTCAAAGATTACAGCCTTAACTTTTGCTTAGTCACACTTTTGTTCTAAAAACCTCGTTTAGCGAGTTAATTGCACATTTTAAACTCACTTAGTAACGACTCTAAGGTAGTACGGCGTTACATCAGCGGTAAGAGCCTTCTCTATAGCCTGGGCATAAGTTGTCCCTCTAGGAACTGTTGTAATCCTCACATCTCAGGCTATCATAGCATTAAGCCCTTTGATAAATCTGCCTTGCCTAGCTGCATCAGTAGGCACAAGGTCAGGTGCGAACTTCGCAAGTCTGTCAAACTTTAGGGAATATTCTGTAACTGTCATGCTGCCCTGAACCAGCCCCATGAACTCATTTACCTTCACTGCCTAGATGGCAACATTATAGTACTTCTGACTGAATAGGTCCTTAAATCCTTCCCAAGTAAAGTAGTAATATCTCTAGTTTGTGATGCCACTTCCCACCAAATACGGGCATCCTCTCTCAGCATATACGTGGCACAGGCCATTCTGTCATGTCCCTCTACCCTCATAAAATCCAAGATGGTAGTAATCATGGTCATCCACTGCTGAGCCTTCAGTGGATCAAGTCCTCCCTGAAAGATTGGGGGTTGTTGTTTCCTGAACCGCTCATACAATGGCTCCCATCTAATCCCAACCTCTACTGGCTGTACAACTGGTACCATTGTAGGTGGCACAATGGGGGCAGCACTCCCTGATGGAGCCTGCTATCGTAGAATTCGAAGCTATTCATGCTGGCTCTGTAGCCGTGCTTGCATGTTAGCCATAAGCTGCTGCCAGTTCTCAGGGACTGGCGGAGGGGTCTGGCCCTGGTCATCAACTTTAGTCTCAGACCTGGTGCCGGCTAGTCGTGTAGATTTTCTTGGATGCATAATTATCCAAGTCAATCTGCAATCAAGGACTCGAAAGTCCGACTATGATGACAGAGTAATAATCCTTCCATGATCCACCATTAGAACCCCAAACATTCACAAACAATCAAAATATAACAGTTCATCCAATTATCCAAATATTTTCATTCACATGCATAGCAGTGCTGATAAGCATGACTCAATATCATCATGTAATAGTCAAGGGCCAGGCCCTATCAGTATCTCATGCTCCCTATTAATCACACAGATGTCAACAGTCATATTTCATTCAGATCATTTAAGCATATATTCATGTATACACAATTACCAAACCCTGAGTCGAGCTTGTCTTTCGCGGCGAATGTACATGTCTAGCCAGTCTTCAGGAACCCTTAAACTTAGGATGCTCTGATACCAAGTTGTAACGCCCTGGATAACCAAGACTGTTAAACTGTGTGTTTATAAAGGTGCAAGACTTGCTAATCAAGTCATTTAATTTGAAATGTGTCACTGAAACTACAATTGAACTAGGGTTAAAAGATTTTGGCCTCGAAAGCTTCATTTCTTATAAACATTAAACAAACATTATCCTTACATGGGATCCCAAAAGTAGTAAAGTTAAAAGACTGTTTACAAAAAATTAGGATTAAAATACAGTTGTTAGCCACTCTAAGGCAAAACAGACAATTAAGCTTTTCTCGTCCCGATCCACTCCCCGGTCATGGCGGCTGTAACGACCCAACTATTCTAGACCTTGGACCATTAATAATTACTATACTAATCTTAAGAAAACGTACATCTGAAAACACCATAACTTTGTTTAAAACAATAAAGTAAAGGTTTAAATATATAAAAATCTCACTTAGGATATGGGATCCCATTGTTTTGATAATAAAACAAAATATAGCTTAAATAAATTGGTTACATAATTAAGTGTGGAAAAATAATACATAGAAATCAGAACTAAAAGACTTAAAAAAACTTCATCCTCTAATTGAACGCGCAATCCACCGATTCCATCCTGCCTCAATACACATCCCCAAGCTGCCAAGAACCTTCCCGCCGCCATAACTACTTTCCTGCACATATAAAACATAAAGGAATGAGCCTAATGCCCAGCAAGGAAAATCTGCTACAAGCATGAAACATGTACATACACAAAAACTATAAACTATAATCATATAACTATATAAATACAACATCAATTATAATGGCCATCATACTTCTTGGGACTTGCTAGCTAAGCAATCATATGCCCATAAATTTACAGGGCTAGTTATCTAAACAAGTCATATAAATTTACGGGGCTGTTATCTAAACAATCATATGCCCAAGGAATCTACTATTGGGACTTGTTATCTAAACAAGTTATTTATTTGTTATCTAAACAAATTATGTGATTGTTATATAAACAATCCAACAACTAAAAACATATCATACTTACAACATAAACATATATCAACAACATAAAAGCATACAAATCTACCCTATTTTCCTTATCAAAAACCAGGATGTGAGAAAAAGATCGGGACTTTGGAACACTCCTAAAACCCATAATAGGGAGGTGGGTATACTAAGGAATAGAGATGAAAATAATGAACTACACCATCGAAAAGATACTTACCAACAAGAACCTCAAGTTCAAGAACTTAGATGCCTAACCAAGAATAGAAAAGACTGAGTTAGGATTTGAGTAAAGAAGAACTATAAGAATCAATACAGAAAGGAACTAGAATTAGGAATACCTTGAATGCTTCTATGACCGAACTATACCTCGAAACCGAAATACACTATAACCTTACTTCCCAAGTGTTTATTAAGCTTATAATGATTAACCTTATAACCCCAACCCAAGTGTTTATCACACTATAGTCTCACTAGCACCTGGAAGGCTCTGATCAATGCTTGAAGAATGAATGAAAAGGCTTGGTGCTAGGTCCCATTTATAGAGTTCTAGGAATAAAAATCTTCTTTTTGGCTTTGAATAAAAACAATGAATTTAATTAAAAATATTTGAATATTCTTCAGCCAAAGGCTTAGGACTTGGTCAAATTTTTCAGAGAGAGGTTTAAGGAGTCAAAGCTTGATTTTTAAAACAAAAATAATAAAACAAATAGAATACTAACTTCTAACTCCCTAAATCTAGTAACTCCAAACTCATCTACAGTACAATCAACATATCTGGAGCCGTAGAACTCTGATTTAGACTCTATTTATATCGTTAGAAAGATAATTCAATTATCTAAAACTTTTTAGAAATACTATTTTTCAAAATTCATAATATAACTAGGTCAAAAATAGGTTGGAAGTTACAGTACCCTAAAGTTACAAAAAAATTATTTACAACCTAATCCACAAATAAATAAAATTGTGACAAATGTCATGCTCCTAACAGATTCTAGTGAAGTCTAAGTCTAATATTTCACTTATTTTATCATTAAAATAATAATTCTTTAATAATCATGCATATGAAAAATGTCATAATCCTATTGGCTCTATCTAAACCTTAGTAATAACCATGCTCATGACAAGTGTCATATTCTTATTGGCTCTATCTAAACTTTAGGTTATAATAATTGTCATATTAATAACCAGCAGTATTAATCAAACCTTATGTTATAATTAATATTCTTAAACTATAGGTTAAACTTATAAAATCTACAAGTGTTACTACGAGTGTCCAACTAACTCCTGGCTTGAACCAAAATCCACAACCATAAACATACTACAACTACTACTAGCTATTACTATTACTACTACTATCTAACTAGCTAAGTAAAGTTCTTGGACTCTACAGTGGCCGATCAGCTGATTATGTACATTCAGCCCCATAGCTCTCCATCTCAGGATTGGTCCAACTTGCCCTTTCCTTTACCTGCACCACGAAGCACCCGTGAGCCAAGGCCCAGCAAGAAAACACAATAGCAGAGCATAATCATTAAGCAAACAACCATATAACTCATACAACATAAACATATACTAAACAGTTCAGACATTCATGTTGTTCAAGTATTTAGCATACCAAGTACATCATCTCATATCATTAATCAATTCACATATGATAACTAGGGTTAACGCCCTTAGGCCGCATCCTCCATATATCCCACTCACTCCGGCTAGCTTAAGCTGTCCTCAGCTACCAGTGGCCGAGCCGTGTCCTATGCGCAAATATTTTTACGGCACCCTTAGGCCGTTTATCACATGTCCCATGGCATAATACCATCTATGACATTATACAGATATAGGGAGCTCTTAGTCCCATTTCAAACACATAACCGGGTGCAGTTTTCTTACCTTTAGATTTTGCTAGCTTTGTTCGATTTGATCCTCAAGCACGATCCCGTCCGAGCCCTAGCGTACACCTAGTCACAGCCATAGATCAGAATCATCACCAAACCTCAAATCCAAAACCTAGCCTTGGGACCAAACAAGAGCCCTCGGGAAGCCCCAATTCTACCAAATGGGATGGTGGAATCAAAGCCCGAGCCCCCGGGCAAAAACCCTTAGAAATAACCTAAAAACCCCCTTTCTGGGAACAGGGTAGCGCTATAGTGCCCTAAGGTGGGTGCTACAGTTCTACAAACAGAGCCTTCATGCTCCCAGACACCCAAGCCTAGCACTGTAGCGCCCTAAGGCTAGTGCTACAGCGCTAGTCACAGCCAGACACTACCCAGTTTTCTGCTCTTCGAATTTCCTTAAGCCAAACAGTTCCAAACCCAACTAAACCTCAACCAAACTTCAAAACAAGCCTCCCAACATCCTCAACTCATCCCATAAGTCCCAACCACACAAAACTCAATCACATGCACCCCAAATCAAAGAAATCACCATAGCTGAACCTAGAGCTCAAAACTCAACAAGAAGAACAACTGAAACTACAGAATTCAAGTGACCAAGATTAGAGCTTCTTACCTTAAATAGAGAAGTTCAACCTTAGGCTATCCTCCACTCTTCCTTAGCTGTCACCCCTCAAAGCTTCAGCCTCAATTCCCTAGAATTCCCACCAAAACTCAGCTAAAAATCCATATTTACATTAAGAACTAGAAACTGAAAAGCAACCTTAAACCATACCTCAAATGGATGGTCTACTCTTGCTAACTCCTCATACCGAACAAAGGACCCGAGCCTCAATCTCCTACCCAGACTCTCCCTCAAGTACAGCTCCAAAATCCTTCAAGAAGTGAGGAAGAAACTTAAACCGAAAGGGAGAAGAAATGACTCCTTTTTTTCTTTTTTCTTTTTTCTTCTTCTTTTCTTTCTGCTTCCTTCAGATTCTAGACTTCCCACTAAGGCATAAAGCAACTTAACTCTTATCCCTTAAATTTAAGCGCTTAATCCTTCCAAGGGCATTCTGGTCATTTATTCTCAAATCCCGCTAAGTTCTCGAATGTCTCTAATATTTACCACTTACTTCCCGACACCTAACTATTCACCAACTATATTCCTCAATATCAAAATAAACTTCAATATATTCTCGAAATTCCCATAAATACCCCCAGGCTCGCCCCGAGCCGGGTATAAATCCCCGCCGTGATTTTTGTGCTAAACCGCTTACTAAGATCGCCTCGAGTCACATATTACAAATATATCCACATAATAATGTGGTCTTAACAATTTATCACAAATATATACAGTTATACCCTTAACGGGCCAAAATTATTAATATGCCCTTCTAACCTAGTCAGCGCCTACATTCATACTAATACACATAGTCATGCATCACTGATATTCAAATAATCACATATAATCCAATTATGCCCTCCTGGCGCACTAATCAAGGCCCTTGAGCCTTATTAGCAAATTTGGGTTGTTACAGAAACCAACCTCAAGGAACAGTGCACCTAATTGGTAACGTGACACAAATTGCAAATGGAAAGATGTGGATAAAAACTTGCCAATTACAGTATATATCATGAAAATTGTACTGTTGACCCAGTGGATACCAGACTGAAATAACCAAATTCAATAAGCAAATTATAAATCAACAAATACTTTAGTCCCTCTGATCGATTTGTAACAGGAATAGTCCATGCATTATAGACTAATTGTTCCCTTTTTAAAAGTTTACCGAATTGGACTAGTATGCATTTTTTGTAATAAAACAGATGGAAAACTAATTGTACAACTTTCAAAATTCTGGTATGTATAAAGCAACATAATATACACAAAAATAGAACTTCGAAACATATTATTAATACCTAGATTCTAACATGAGATGAATCATCAGAGTAGAAGAGTAAACACGAACTAAGTCTCTAAGATGAAGAAAGGACACAAGTAAGAAAAAACACTATCAATAAAGGCCTACACTTGGCAGTACCCTCCCCACAAAATTTTGAAACTTACTTTATAATAAAAAGAGTAGTAGATCAGTGATGGCTTTCTTTAAAATGTGAGAGCAGAAGTGAATACCCATGTTCTAGTTCTTAGTTTCTCAAGAGCTTACAAAACCTCTTCCCCTCAGAAAAATAAACAGAGCATACAACAACAATGCAACAATGATTTATTTACGGAAATTTTTCGACTTATAAATCAGAAATAAAAACTTATGATTACCCTATTCTCCCCAACATGAACAAGTAGATGTCACAATAACAAGAAGCATCTCAGAACTAAAAATAAAATGAAAAACTTGAAGCAATTAGGACACATCTCTTGCAAAGTACTGATTTAAAGAAAGGAGAGCCAACCAACCTGTAGAAGTTGATTCAAGATAAGAGGCCCCACAAATTGAGAAAGATCATTTCCAACCTACAAGTTATAAAGTGATCAAAAAAATAAAATATTAGAAAACATGATGCTTAAACTTTAGCAACACAGACACCATTACAAAGTACTGAATCTTCAAGACGCCAAAAAAAAATGAAACAAAAACAAATGGTCTCATCGCACCCTTTTTTATTTATTAAAAGAAAAACACCCTCTCAATAATGAATGAGCTTAATACACTATGTAAAATTCACATCGTATTCCTACCTTTGAGAGGCTCACACACTGGTGACCATAGATTTAAAATTTCATATCACAAGACAAGTAAATGTGTTTTGAAATATGAGCCTAATTGTAAGTGCATAAATCATATTTTGAAGGCTACATAATCAAAATTTAATATTATTATTTACCTTTTATCATACTTTTTTTTTTCACAAAGGTCACATGGCCTTTTATTATACTGTAAGTATGACAAAAATATGAATTTTCACTAATTCCACTACAATTTACCAATTCAACTTTTGTCATCGTCTTTGAATTACACTATTTAACTCCTTCACTTTACATTTTTTTAAAGAGAGTATTTATTTGGCCCTCAAACTGTGGAATTAGAATCTCATTTTGGCCTCAAGACCGTCAAATGTATGGTTTGACTACCCAAGGCCTAATTTTTTTGTCATCAATAAAATAAGGGGCCAAAACATGATTAGAATGGTAAAATGAGACACTTGAAAGTTAAAAGGGCCAAAGTTAGAATGGTAGTCCATAAAAAAAACAAGGGCAATGGAGACCCGAGTATATCCACAACAGGAAAAAAGCCACAGCCAACAGCAGATCATAAAAAGTTCTGTAATGCTCCCTTTTAATGCAAAACGAATGTCTATAGTATAAACTTTTAAAGTCTAGGTATGCAGTATGCACCTTACAAATGAATTATTTGCTAATCCATGAACAATTTTAAAAAGCTTAATGGAAGTTTGCCTGAGAAATAATGAGACAAGATAAGGGGAAAAACTAAATAAATAAATTCAATACCTTCCAGGAGCTCACGAAGATGGGGTCGGGGCCAATTTTTTTCTGGGTGCGATGGAGCTCTCGATCCAGGAGTTTTCTTGGAGACACACGTGGCTTCGCATTAAGGGGAGGCGCGCCTGGGCTTGTGGAATCTAGGCCATCGCTTGGTGTACACTCGGGGCTCTATAGAGGAGCGGGTGCAGTATCGCTCCTTGTGGTTGCCCGCGAATTGAAGTCGCACTAGGTCGAAGCCACGCAAAGGTTGGCTCGCACCTGGGGTCACTTGGTTCAGGGGTTGGGTTCACGGATGCCTGGGATTTGGAGCATGGCTTGGAGAAAAAGGGTTGTGAGGATGGTGGTTAGGTGGTCGGAGCTGAGGATGATGGTGGTTACGGGAGTGGCGGCTAGGGCGAAGGGAAGAGAAAGAGACGAGAAGGAGAATGGGAAAAAAGGTATCGGCGGGTAGGGTATTTTTTTTATATTTTATTTCTATTACTTTACCACTTTTTACATAATATATATTATAATACATTTTCAAAAGACTTATAATTATGTGTTGTGGAAAGTAGTTTTTGTTGTAGTGCTTTCCTGACGACTTGCCAGGGTTGTCACCAACTAGGGAAATTGATTTCACAATCGAGCTACTACCGGGCACCGAGCCTACGTCAAAGGCACCATACCAGATGGCAACTACCAAACTCAAGTTGTTAAAGAAGCAGCTACAAGAACTCTTAGACTTGGGTTTCATTAGACCGAGCCATTCACCAAGGGGAGCACCGGTTCTATTTGTGAAGAAGAAGGACGGAAGCATGCGGATGTGTATATATTACCGCGAGCTGAATAAGGTGACAATTAAGAATAAGTACCCGCTACCCGAGACTGACAATTTGTTTGATCAACTCCAAGGAGTGACCGTGTTTTCCAAGATTGATCTACGGTCCGAGTATCACCAGCTCAAGGTACGGGAATAAGATATTCCTAAGACAGCTTTTAAAACTCGACATGGACATTACGAGTTTCTAGTTATGTCTTTTGGTCCTACCAACCCTCCAACCGCATTAATGGACTTAATGAATAGGGTCTTCAAGGATAACTTGGACAAATTCGTCACATTGTTCATCGACGATATTTTGGTGTACACCAAGGATGAAGTCGAGCACGAGGAACATTTAAGTAGGACCATGTTGTGATTGAAAGAGCATCAACTTTACGCCAAGTTCAAGGAGTGCAAATTTTGGCTTTCACAAGTAGTGTTCCTCGGCCACATAGTATCCAAGGATGGAATTGTTGTAGACCCAACTAAGGTAGAGGCTGTGAAGGATTGGCCAACACTTAATAATGCATCAGAGGTTAGAAGTTTTTTCAGGCTAGCAGGATCTTATCAGAGGTTTGTAGAAGGATTTTCTAAGATAGCCACTCCGCTTACCTACCTGACCCAGAACCAGAAAAAGTTCAACTGGAAAGATAAGTGTGAAGAGAGCTTCCAGCTGCTTAAGGAGAAGTAATGCTCAACAGCAGTACTATGTGTACCGACACCCAACGATAAGTTTGTAGTCTGCTGTGATGCGTTGAAGAAATGTTTGGGTTGTGTGCTGATCCAGAATGACAAAGTAATAGCCTACTATAACGCCCTAAATAGCCAAGACCGTTACACTGTGTGTTTATAAAGGTGCAAGACTTCCTAATTAAGTCAATTAGTTAGAAACGTGTTACAGAAACCTCGGTTGAACTAGGGTTAAAAGATTTTGGTCTCAAAAGTTTCATTTCATATAATCAAACATTTTACATGGGATCCCATAAGTAGTAAAGTTAAAAGACTATTTACAAAAATTTCAGGATCAAAATACAGTTACTAGCCACTCTAAGGAAAAATAGACAGTTAGGCTTTTCTCGTCCTGTACTACTCCTCGGTCGCGGCGGCCGATCAGCTGACTATGAACATTCAGCCCCAAAGCTCTCCATCTCAGGACTAGTCCACTTTGCCTTTGCCTTTACCTGCACCACATAGCACCCGTGAGCCAAGGCCCAGCAAGAAAACACAGCAACAGAGCATAGTCATCTAAAAAAACAACCAGGTAACTCATACAGTATAATCATGTACTCATCATTCCAAATATACATGTTAATCAAGTATTCAGCATACCAAGTACATCATTTAGTACTAATAATCAATTCACACATGATAACCAGGGTCAACGCCCTTAGGCCGCACCCTCTATTTATCCCACTGACTCCAGCCCACTTAAACCGAGCTCAGTGAATACTAAGATGTCCCCAGCTACCAGTGGTTGTGTCGCGTCCTATGCACAAATATTATTTACAGCTTTCTTAGGCTGTTTATCACCTCTCCCATGGCATAGTACCATCTATGACATCATACAGATATAGGGAGCTCTTAGTCCCAACACAATCACATAACCGGGTGCAGTTTTCTTACCTTTAGATTCTGATAGCTTGTTTACCCTCAAGCACGATCCCATCCGAGCCCTAGCGAACACCTAGTCACAGTCACAAGTTAGAACCACACCAAACTTCAATTCCAAAACCTAACCTCGGGACCAATCCCGAGCCCTCGGGAAGCCCTAATTCCACCAAATGGGGTGATGGAATCAAACCCCGAGCCCCCAGGCAAAAACCCTAAGAAATAACCCAAAAATTCCCTTTTGGGAACAGGGTAGTGCTACAGCGCTACAAACAAAGCCAACAGGCTCCCAAACACTCAATCCTAGCGCTGTAGTGCCCTAAACTAGCGCTACAGCGCTAGTCACAGCCAGTCAATTCCCAGACTTCTCCTCTTCAAACTCCTTCGAGGCAAAACCTTCCAAAAGCCTTCCAAACCTCAACCAAACTCCAAAACAAACCTACCAACATCTATATCTCACCCCATAAGACCAAATCATACAAAACTCAATCACATGCACCCCAAAACAAAGAAATTACCATAGTTGAGCTTAAAGCTCAAAACTCAGCATTGCAACAGAAATCTCAGAACTTAAAGCCAGAACTTCTTACCTTTAATGGATGAACTCAACCTAGGTTATCTTCCACACTTCCTTAGCCTTCACCTCCTCAAATTCTTAGGCTTACCTCAGATGGATGAACTACAAACAAAGCCAACAGGCTCCCAAACACTCAATCCTAGTGCTGTAACGCCCTAAACTAGCGCTATAGCGCTAGTCACAGCCAGTCAATTCCCAGACTTCTCCTCTTCGAACTCCCTCGAGCCAAAACCTTCCAAAAGCCTTCCAAACCTCAACCAAACTCCAAAACAAACCTACCAACATCTATATCTCACCCCATAAGACCAAATCATACAAAACTCAATCACATGCACCCCAAAACAAAGAAATTACCATAGTTGAGCTTAAAGCTCAAAACTCAGCAGTGCAACAGAAATCTCAGAACTTAAAGCCAGAACTTCTTACCTTTAATGGATGAACTCAACCTAGGTTATCTTCCACACTTCCTTAGCCTTCACCTCCTCAAATTCTTAGGCTTACCTCAGATGGATGAACTACCCTTGCTAACTCCCCAAGCCAAACCATGGACCCTAGCCTCAAGCTCCTACCCAACCTCTCCCTGAGTCACAGCTCCAAAAGACCCCGAGGATTGAAGAAGAAATCCCAAACCGCATAAGGAAGATAATGCCCTGCTTTCCCCTTCTTTTCTTTTCCTTTTTCTTTTCTTTTCTTCAGACTTCTTCCACTTTCTACACATCCCACTAAGGCATAAAGAATTATAATACTTATCCCTGCTTTTAACTCAAATGACCAGTTTACCCTCCCATTTAAAACTAAGCTTTTAAACCTCCTAAAGGCATTTTAGTCATTAAACCCAATTCCCGCTAATTCCTCGAATGTCTCTAATATTTACCGCTTACTTCCCGACACCTAGCTAATCACCAATTATATTCCTCAATATCAAAATAAACTCCAATATATTTCCTAAATTCCCAGAAATACCCCCCAGGCTCGCCCTGAGCCAGGTATAAATCCTCGCCGTGACTTTTTCGCTAAACAGTTCATTAGGATCGCCTCGAGTCACAAGCTACAAATATATCCACATAATATGTGGTCTCAACAATTTATCACAGTTATTTACATTTATACTCTCAACGGGCCAAAATTATGAATATGCCCTTCTATCCTAATCAGGGCCTACATGCATACTAATACACATAGTCATGCTTCACAGATATCCGAATAATCATATAACATGATTTTAATTATTAAATCACATATAATCCAGTTATTCCTTCCCGGCACACTAATCAAGGCCCTTAAGCCTGTTGGGTTTTACGCCCTTATAAAACCATGTCGGACATCTAGCACGATTTCATATTATCAATAAAAGTAGTAGAAATCATTTAGTTTGACAACCGTGTTGCTTGCTTGTTTTATTACATGATTATTGAAATAATACAAACATTTATAAAATCCCGAACATATGGATAGTTACAATTATAGTGACTAGGTCACAGTGGATTATAGTTGTAATTATATGTTCAAAAGAACGAGTCCTAAGATTAGATCAGTGCATTGGATTTTCACTGATTAGGCAATCTACGATATGATCTACTTACACATTCAGGGTGTGATGTCTTGTCCAAGGCATCGACCAAGTAGATAAGATCGGATGTATTTAGTTACATTGGACTAGGACCGATATTGATTATTGATTGATAAATAAGTATCGTTTTTATCAAATCTAATCAATGTCACAACGTTGACCATATATTAAGTCGATATTAATTCTGAGTGATAATATTCTGCTAATTATATTATTTAAATCTTTTGACTTGTTCGTTACCAGCTTACCCTACGGTCTAGCCCATACTTACATCTTGGAGATTTATTAGTGTAATTGAGTGGGAGTATTATTCATAGATACGAAATCTATAACTTCTGTATGAGAAGTGAAAATATGATTTCCTTAATTGCTTTGTTCAAAAGGTTAAATGATGGAAATCTCATTTCTGTGATTAAGTTCACGGAAATATCATTTATAAGGAACTTAGTGGGAGTTAAGGATAAAATATTGATGAGGGGTAAAACGGTAATTTGCACCCAGCTCGTTAGTAAGTCATCGATAGAGGATTGAATGATTGTAATGGTTATAACAATGGATAACGTATTTATGGTTTGGAAAATACGTTCTATGAATTCAAGAGTTCAATTCCAAGTCTATAGTGGAATCACGAGGAATTAATAAGGTAGTGAAATTATTTGTAAATAAATTCACGGTAACTTATTGGACCTTGATTTCATGGATCCATGGTCCCCGCATCACCTTTGAGTAAATCATCTAGAATGTCTCAATTAATTGATTTAATTATCAACTATGATTTTTAAAGTTGACTAGGTCAATTTTGGAAAATTTACAGAGATATGAGATTTAGAGAATAAAAGAGAATCTTTGGGTAAATTTATTAATATTGATAAATTGGTATCAATATAAATAAATAATATTAAATCAAGTTTCAAATTATAATTAGTTAATTTGAATAAGGATTTAATTAATTAATTAAAAATAAATAAATAAATAAAAGGTTTTGAATTTAGGCCCAGTTGGGATTTAAATTCAAAACAAAGAGATTGGGCCCAAGTCCATTTATGGCAGCCCAAGGCTTTTATTTTTGTTTATTATTTTTAATTAATTTAAATTTTAATAAATCCCATTAAGTTGCCTATATAAGGAATATGATATCTAGGGTTTTCATAAGCAAGTCAGTCTCAGTTGATTTGGGTAAGTGAAAACCTAGACACTCTAATCATTTCTTAGCCACAATCTCTTCTTCTTTTCTAGATCTCTATCTCATGTGTTGAGAACCAGCCCACACTAGTTCTAGGTTGATCAAAGGCTTGGTGAGGAAGACTGTGTTGCTGATCTTGTTCAATCTCTTGATAATACTCTGCTACAGAAAGGAATTAAGGGTTAGAGAGATTGAAGGATGGAGTTGTTCCAGTTCCGCTGCGTAATGTAAGTTCTTACTTTACTCTGTATTTATATCAATTTCATAGGAGCATGTTCTAGGAATTTGCATGTTTGTTTGATAATATGTAAATTGCATGAAAATAAATAAAGATCCTGCAATGAGTATTTCCAACAAAGCCTTATTAGTAAATTTGGGTAGTTAAACCTACGCCTCAAGGTAGATGAAGGAATACGAGCAAAGCTATCCAACGTACGATATGGAGCTGGCAGCAGTGGTCTTTGCATTGAAAATCTGGTGCCACTATCTTTATGGAGAACGGTGTGATGCTTCACAGATATCCGAATAATCATATAACATGATTTTAATTATTAAATCACATATAATCCAGTTATTCACTAAAAGAAAAAACAGTATTCATAACGCTTAAAAACTGCTAACCGGGACTATTGATAGCACTTCTGAAAATGCTAACATAGCCCCTGTTATTAAAAGTCCAGTATTTTCTATAACAGTTTTTGAATATTATGTTCGATGTTATCTTAAACTATTGAATAACACATTTTTAGGTGCTATAATATTGAAATAATAACATTTAGATAGAGTTTTTGTTTATAAATTTGAAATTTAATCTTGTACATTTTTCATAATACTTTTCAACTGTTACATTTGATTATTTTGATAACATTTTTAATTTGTTATATTATATAAACCATAACGATTTTTTACGCTTATAATATATTTCTAAATCATAACATATTAAAAGTCTAGTAATAAAATTTTGTTACTTTAGTGTGGATAATATATTTTAAATTTTATTTTGATAAGTATACTTATAAGGTTTTTTTTTAATTAAAAGATTTTCCTTGTTGTATTTTGATAAAAAAAATTCAAAATTAATCATAAAATGTAATTCTCAATAGATTGATAAACCACTAGTATTACATTAATCAATAAATAATTCAAACCATGAATATGTCTAATTCATGAGATCTTAGTTCTAACTTAAATTTGAAAGCATAACATAATAAAGTTATAATCTTGAACATTTTTTACTTTAAAAATGAAAAACAGAAACATTACAAAATATACAAAAGTAAACCATGCATGAAACTTGCTCCATCCTTCAATTCATCATCCAACCAAGTACTTGCTGCTGAAGTTGTTTGTTGCCATCTGAAGCTCTCTAAATTGTAATCTCCTCAAGTTTCCAAGGCAAACCTCCTCATGATGTTGCTCTGAAATTTTTTAAAACACTGCAAAATTTAGTCAAATAAACAGCATGGTAATAGTTCAAAAGCTTGGCATCTATCACTCTCTAATCCAGTGAGTCAAAGAGACCTCTTCTATGCTCATATAAGTTGCATAATAATTACAAACTTTTCCACAAAAAATGAGCAAAATGAGAGCTGAATAAAATGACTAAAAATTAATCAAAAGAAAACAGAGAAAAACCATATACACACGTACATACCTACATACAATGTGTAGTGACTGAAACATATTAGTATTATATTTAACTAAATATCAATCCTAATATAGCTGAAACATGAAAGTTGGAAACTCCCAAAAAAGAAAAATGTATTAATAAAAGAAGTTGTCACTATTGCACAAGAAAATGTTAGCATGTAGTCTTTCTTGATACTAGATATGATAATCAATTAGTAAACCTCAATCAGTAACATTAGCTGCAAAAATAGCTTAAGAAAAACTTGTTAAGATCTTACAAAGAGATTCAGAATGTGGTCTTTCATTGTATCAAATAAACAGCATTATCCCTTTCCACAAATATTCAAATAAGCAGCTATATTTTAGGCACAATTTTAGGACATTCATAAACAAAATGAATCTGATTGGCATGGAATGCATTTTGATTTACAGGACTAATGAATGACTTATGCAAAGCAAAACTCCATATCTCTATCAGTGTTTATATTTCATTAGCATAGCTGAAATTCCCAAATACCAAAACTAAACATGAATAGAAGATCTTGGGAAAAAGCAGAGAAACATTCCCACTTAAAATAAATTCAAAAAAAAATGTTAAACCAATAACCAATGATACATCATAATACATATCTTAATTAACCTGTCTTTTAACACCCAATTAATCAGACACTTTACAACAAGTTGTATAATCAGACACTTTTTGTACCACCAGACCAGGACCAACTAGGAAAGAGGGAACCTTGGAAAACTGGGCTAATAAATAAAGAAATAAAAAAGAATGGTCTAATGGAATAAAAAGTTTGAGAATTTTTCCTTTTGTTTTTTCTTTTTTGTAAGAATGTGTAATACATATTAACATGACAGAACACAACCCTCAAAAGCTGCAAAGGCTGCAAACCCTCAAAAGCTGCAAAGGCTGCAAATCCTCTTTTAAATGAATGAACAAATTCAATAATAATATCACCAAAGGCACACATTTATTTTTATTTTATTTAGTATTTTACACACTTTATTTTTATTAGAAACAAAATGTGCGTGCATTTTATATACGAGTGTGTTTTTTATAAGAAACGAATTTAATTAAAAAATTCATAGAACGTCTAGGAAGACGATGTCCCTGGAAGAGAAAACTCAAGGCACACTACCAAGGTAAGAATTATAAAAATTCCACTCCTTCACCAAATCTGATAACAGTACTATTTTAAACTCATTTACATCAACCATCCATAAAGCCACCAAATATTTAATGCTCTCCCATAAAATCTCAAAATCCTCTTGGCAACATATATATTTAAGAGAACAACCATAACTTAAAAAAAAACCTCGAACTTTTATTAACAATAGAGAATTAATACTAGAAAAATAAGTGAGACACACTAAACAGAAACCAACATTAACAACAGAAGCCAAAAGATAGAATTAGAAAACATTCTTCCAATATTTGATAAAATCAGATAAAGAGACTCCTTTAACTCTTAAACATTATAAAAGAAAGAAAGTCATGAGAGATATTTAGGACAGAGAAAGTGATCTGTGAGATATTGAGAATGAAAGAATGTGGAGTAATGAAGAGATTTTTTACTTTTTCTTTCTTTATTTTTCAGAAAACACTGAAAACAACTATTTGGTGTTCTCGAAGTACTATGTTTTCTTTAACTATGATTTCTAATAACTGTTCACTGAGATGCCAAACACCCTTACTTGTCTTCGGAGAATCAATTTTTAAATCTAAAAATAGAAAATAATAATAATTATTATTATTTAGTATTAACACCAAACAACTCACAACTTATGTGAGGCGAGTTGACAGTAAAAAAATGAAGAACTCTTCTCTTTCTTTGTAGCAAAGATGAGAGATTATATCATCATAGCCAAAAACTCTTCTCTTTCCATGACACACAAAATAAGTACTCATAATACTTATGAAAATCATATAACAAAATTATATATTTGAAACAATCATTTCTTTATCAGTTCAAGATTCTACTCAAGACCCCACAAGACCAGTGAAAAGATACGTAAAGAAAGTGCAATAAGCTTGTCCTTTGGCACCATAATCCAACAAAGCAAAACGCAGAAAAAATGGAGAGGTTTATACAAGTTCAAAACATTAAGTATAATAAATAACAAAAATGATACAACAAGAGAAAATCAAATAGAATGCAACAAACATCATTAATGATGGAATCTTGTAGAATCAACATGTTTACCTGAGGATGCTCTGCATTGAAGGGTGGAATACCAACAATCAGTTCAAACAAAATCACACCAACTGACCACCAATCGGTAGTTGTACCTACAAGGGATGGTAAAACAAAGGATTAGTAATCCATCCATCTTAGTAACTGATCACCAAACACAAGAATCACAATCATAGTACAACATCATACAAGCTTACGGCCTTTAAACCTTATCCCAATACATCATAATGAATAACATAGAATGATCTCACTACATCATAAAGGATAACAAACTTATCTCCCAGATAACTATACTATTCTAGGCCACTAAATTAATTGGAGTTCAGTAAAAATAAATTGAAGAAATTCAATCCACCTCAAACAGAAAGAGGACTATACAAACCATGTCCTGTTCCCAATAGTATCTCTGGTGCCAAATAGTCAGGTGTGCCAACAGCAGAACGTTTCTTTCGTCTTTCTTGCTGATGCTCAGGCACAGATAACTCGGGCTCATCTTCCATCATTAGAGATGTGGTACTTACGGCTAGGCCGGATAAATCATCAGTACTGTTGATAAGACCAACCTTTGAGAGCCCAAAGTCGGTCAACTGTTAAGAAAATGAAGAAAGAGTTCAAATAAAAGCTTCTCTTTTTTATTGTATTATTTTTTTTTTAAAATGAAGTAAATCTTTGGTAACAAGTGCAAAAAAGGAATTCTAAAAGATAAGGTGAGAATGACATGCACTTTCGGTACCATAACTAGGACTACTCAATATTGCGAGAATCAAAAGTAAAGCATTTAGAAGGCTATACGTCAGTGTGTAGAACACACACCTACATTCTAAGATATGCAATAACAGAAACCAACTAGAAAAATTTGACTAAAAAGCATTTGCATACCACAAACAGAAAAACACTGAAGAAATAATTCCATGTATAAAATGGAAAGCATTTAGAGTGCTCATGCAGGGTGCAGTCACACCGCACAGCATGCAAGCTCATAACTGCTCACCCTTTTTTATTTTATTATGATTTGCATTTTGTGCAAATTCTCTTACAACATTTCCATAAAATCAAATTTTTTGTTGACAATGAGCATTGAAATTGTTTTAAAAAAATGTATACTCATCCGAATCAAAGGGAATTTTTTTTTATAAGAAACACAATTATGTAATAGATAATCACTTATTTATTATTGAAGATGAGAAACAATATGACCTCAGGCCAAGCAAATCCATGGGACTTGTGAGTATTCAAATTGACAGGCATTCAGGATGTAAGCTTAAATAAATCAGGACTTATGAGTATTCAAATTGACAGGCATTCACAACTTCTTACATAATAACCTACTAATAGATGTAAAGTACATTAAATCAAGACCAATGTAGTTTTAACACTGGAGATGTGTATTCACTAGAACAGGACAGCCTAAAAACATACATAAATGCACTTGTGTGCACACTCCTAAAAACATGCCTGTGCCAGTGTAAAATATATTTACCTTAATATGACCATCATGAGCATTTAATAAATTATCTGGCTTCAAATCACGATGAGCCACACGAAGTGAATGTAAATATTCTAGTGCAAGCACCTGCCAACATAAAAGAACAAGCCTAAGCTGAGATACGGAGTTGAACAAAAACTAGCAGTGGAAGGTTTCAAAATAAGAAACAATGAACTTACCACTTCTACTATATATACACGAGCAACATCTTCTTCTAAGCAGCCTGAATTTCTCAACAACGAATATAAATCCCCTCCATTTAAATACTCCATCACAAGGTACAAATTTTCTCGGCAAGTGAATGAATAGAAGAAGCGAACCTGATATATTAACAAAATGTAAGAGAAACATTTTTCTCTCAAGCAAAGGTTAATCTGTTAGCTAGATAGACCTGCTCACCACAAAGGGATTGCGAACTGAAATCAAAATATCACGTTCCGCCAAGATACTTTCAACTGCATTTTTCTGGATCATGTTAGCCTTTTTAAGAACCTGTGGCAGATAGCACAAATGAACAGTTGTTCAGTGCTTATTTAAGAAATATAAAGAACTACAAGGAGAGTTAACTGTGCAACATGAGAGAGACTCATGGGTTAAAAAGTGAGTAGATAAATATTCAGTAAATCCCTGTAATTTTCACAAAATCATTTAGTCCACATGCGTCACTGATTCAATCTAGTAAACTACCTGCTTTTTCAAGCATGGAACTAAGTAGACAAAGAATTAAGTAGTGGCTTACAAAGGGAAAGCTGTCTAAGAATGCGTAGCATAAAATAGATGAGAAACTATCAGGAAGATCAATATGATTCGCAGAAAAATAGTACAAAAAGATAAAAGAATTATGATCCTCATTATTTTAAGAGAAATTAAAAAAGAAACCTTTATGGCAAAAAGGTCCCCTGTTGTTCTCTTTTTGGCCAGGAAAACCCGTCCAAAAGCCCCCCATGAGTATTTTAACATAAATAGATTAGAAAATTAAATATCTTTAAACTAGTATGCAACCACAAACACTTAAGAAAACAAATTTTTTGACATTTATCTATATCACTCTCTTGGAGGCATTTCAACAAACACATTATATGCAACCAAGAAAGCTTTATCATAAGCATCATTCGAATTTCCAACATTTAACTTCAAAGGCCAAAAATCTATTCTCTTCCCCTGTTTTATAACAACAAGAGGTTCTCACTAAAACACTTGAAAATCAACTTCTTCAAACCCAAAATATATCATATTCAAGTTCTAGAGATACCCTATTCGGAAAATTATTGGAGACCTGAACTGAAAAAAAAATTAGCTTGAAGACCCAAAATATGCCATTTACTCAGTATATATTATGTGTTTTATCATGTAGTCAGCATATCAAAAATATCAAATTAAGTGCATATATAGTTGACATTTAAACACTCAAGAAACACTGGAAAATTAACTTTTTCAAACCCAAAATTTATCAACTTAATTGAAAACAAAAAATATTTTACATTTAATCACACAACAAAACTTACTTCAATAATATCATAATCGAAACATCATCAATAGTTCTAGAATAAAATAAAAAAATACACATATAAATCCCAACGCAATATTTTTTATACATATAAAGAGAGATGGATTGAGCTCACCTAGAGAGAGAGGGAGAGGGATAGATCGTTGTCCTCACAAAGCTCATCTATGGCATTGGTGGCAGCGGCTTTGAAGGAAAGCAAGGGCTTGCTGCTCAAATGGATAGATCGATCGAGATGAGAAGATTAGAGATTGAGAAACTATTGATGGAGAAAAGAGAGTGAGAGTGCAGCGTCCAACGCATGAGGAAGTCTGTTGAGAAAAGGCATTTGGTTTCAAGAACGGATATTAATTTAAAATCTGAAAAAAAAATGAAACATATACCTCACAGTCACCTGGGTTCTTGCTTCAATCCCTTCAATCCCTTCCATTAAGCAGCTGAAGCACACCATGACCACACCATTGCTGAAGCGATGAGCTCTTGTCCTTTTCCATCGCTGTGTATCTCTATAGCTAGCTAGAAGCAAGAACCCAGGTGAAGGGTGAGAGTGGGAGAAAGCCGACTAGAGAGTGGGAGAAACCCAGGAGAAAGACTCTGAGAGAAAGAAAGAGCGAGTGAGAGTGGGAGAGAGCCGACTGGAGTGTGTGAGAGAGAGAGGCAGCGTGTAAAGGGTTTTAGTTTTTTTCTTTTTGTCATTTTCATTTGGCGCCCACTATATTTTCATTTGGCGCCTATTGCTTTACACTTAATAAAAAAATATTTTCTGTATCGTTTTCATTTGTATGTATCAATAACGTTTTGAATAATATGCTATATTTTGGTGTTATATTTGGTCAAAATTGTTGTAGTGATTCCTTCCCGACACACTAATCAAGGCCCTTAAGCCTTATTAGTAAATTTGGGTCGTTAAACCTACGCCTCAAGGCAGCTGAAGGAATACGAGCAAAGCTATCCAACGCACGATATGGAGTTGGCAGCGGTGGTCTTTGCATTGAAAATCTGGTGCCACTATCTTTATGGAGAACGGTGTGAGATTTATACGGACCACAAAAGCTTAAAATATTTATTCACATAGAATGAGCTCAACATGAGGCAGCGTAGGTGGTTAGAATGAGTAAAGGATTATGACTGTGAAATCCTATACCACCCGGGAAAAGCAAACATAGTTGCTAATGCGCTAAGCAGAAAGAGTTATGGGAATCTAGCATCTTTATTCGGAATTCAGAAGCTGCTTCAGCAAGAGCTGATCAATGCCCGAATAGAAGTAGTCATTGGTGAACTGGCTAACTTGTCCATCCAGTCAAGTATATTAGAAGATATATGGATCGGGCAAGGGCATGATGACACGTTAGTATCTTACTAGCTGCAGTAAAAGATGGAAAGGCCATAGATTTATCTATATCAGGACAGGGGTTCTTGAGATATAAGTATCGGGTATGTGTGTCGATTGATCATTGACTTAAGAGGAAGATTTTAGAAGAAGCACACAATACCCAATATTCAGTTCACCCAGGGTCGACCAAGATGATTCACGAACTTAAAGCATTGTATTGGTGTCCAGGAATGAAGAAAGACGTAGCAAAATATGTGTCTAAATGCTTAGTGTGCCAGCAAGTGAAAGCAGAACATCAGCGACTAGCGGCTTATTGCAACCACTTAGTATCCCAGAATTGAAGTGGGAAGACATTGCCATGGATTTCATGACAGGCCTACCATGAACAAATAAACAGCACGACTCGGCTTGGGTAGTAGTAGATAGACTAACCAAGTCAACTCACTTCCTGTATGTCAAGACTACGTACACAGCGGATCAGTACACAAACATTTATGTCGAAGAAATAGTACGACTACATGGAATCCCTAGGACCATAGTATCCGATAGAGCATCGGTGTTTACATCAAGATTTTGGGGAAGCTTCCAGCAAGCTATGGGTACCAGGTTAAGTCTTAGTACAAAATTTCATCCTCAGACTGATGGTCAGTCCGAGCGTACCATACAGATTTTAGAGGATATGTTGTGCGCTTGTGTACTCAATTTCATAGGATCATGTAGTAAGTATTTTCCACTAATAGAATTCTCCTACAACAATAGCTACTAGTCAACGATCGGAATGGCACCCTATGAGTTACTTTATGGAAGGAGGTGTCAATTATTGTTACATTATGACAAGGTAGGAGAAAGGCAACTTCTTGGCCCTGAAGCTGTTAGAGAGTCTCAGGATGCAATAACGCTGATTAGAAAGCGTATGCTCGCTACTCAAAGCTGATAGAAAAGTTATGGGGATGACAACAATAGTTCTGAACGGGAGGCAACGTTGGAGTTGTAGGAAGACATGTTATCTCGGTATCCGAAATTGTTTGGTAAGTAAATTTCGAGGATGAAATTCTTTGAAGTATGGGAGAATTGTAGTGTTACAGAATATTTAGTTAGCTAGCTAGATAGTAATAGTAGTTAGTATTAGTTTGTAGTATGTTAGATTCTGTGGATTTTGGTTCAAGCCGGGACTTAGTTGCACATTCATAGCAACAATTATGGATTTTATAAGTTTAACCTATAGTTTAAGAATATTAATAATAACATAAGGTTTGATTAATATTGCTGGTTCTATAAATATATTTATTATAACCTATGTGTTGACGGTGAGAACTCGTCAACGAAGTTAAGTTGGAAAAATTATCAAATCAAAATCGCTAATCGGAAAGCTATCAAAACTTGAACAATAACTCAAGAACTAGGATATCACAACAATGGAGAAATTAATCTTTCATTCACACTTAAGGCTCTGCTACAGTAAAATTTCCAACCCCCTTTCAGGTGGTCTTAGGGTTCCTTTTATAGTAGGCTCTAATGGCCTTAGATACATAGTGGTCCAGGGGACCAAGTGGTACATACGTACTGTGTCAGGGGAGTGGCTTCAGAGGTTGTGGTTGTACATCCCGTACAGAAGCAGGTGTCAGGAGGATGTCTCCACTACTTGTCGGTACCCATGTCTAATGCGTGGTGGCAGGCGTAGTGGCGCAGGAGGTAGTGGTGTCGGCTCTGACCTATGGCCGTAGACGTACGGACCATAACTCCTATCCTTGCATACCCACTCCTGGCGTTCCCACTACTTGTCTGGTAAGGGTACTATATCCGTACTCTGACTTCTTTAGGTTTGTAGGTACATTCCATATTCATGCATGTACCTTGCCCCTTGTGAGTATTCTCACCTCTAAGGTCATGGGCACGGGACCGTGGGCGAGGCCGTTCCATATTCATGCATGTACCTTGCTCCTTGTGAGTATTCTCACCTCTAAGGTCATGGGCACGGGACCGTGGGCGAGGCCGTGGGCGAGGCCGTGGGCGAGGCCATGGGCGAGGCCATGGGCGAGGCCATGGGCGAGGCCATGGGCGAGGCCATGGACGAGGCCATGGGCGAGGCCATGGGCGAAGCCATGGGCGAGGCCATGGGCGAAGCCATGGGCGAGGCCATGGGAGAGGCCAGGGGCGAGGCCATGGGAGAGGCCAGGGAGAGGCCATGGGCGAAACCATGGACGCATCTCGCGAGGCCACTTGGGAGGTGTGGCCTAGGTATCTCGCGAGGCCCTTTGGGTGGCGTGGCCTAGGCATCTCGCGAGGCCACTTTGGTGGCGTGGCCGAGACCTTGTCGCGAGGCCACTTGGGAGGTGTGGCCTAGGCATCTCGCGAGGCCCTTTGGGTGGCGTGGCCTAGGCATCTCGCGAGGCCACTTGGGAGGTGTGGCCTAGGCATCTCGCGAGGCCCTTTGGGTGGCACGGCCTAGGTGTCTCGCGAGGCCACTTGGGTGGCGTGGCCTAGGTATCTCGCGAGGCCACTTTGGTGGCGTGGCCGAGACTTTCTCGCGAGGCCACTTGCGAGGTGTGGCCTAGGCATATCGCGAGGCCCTTTGGGTGGCGTGGCCTAGGCATCTCGCGAGGCCACTTGGGTGGCGTGGCCTAGGTATCTCGCGAGGTCACTTTGGTGGCGGGGGCTGGCGAGGCCAAGCGAGGCCATGTCGCCTCGCGCCTAAGCATCCGAGCGGGGCCGTGCGAGGCCATGACATCTTAGCATCCACACCTTGTAAACCGCGTGTTTTCCCTTGATGAGATTTTGAGCATAAACACTATGGTTTAGATAGAACCATTAAGAGCATGACACTTGTTATAATCATGTTTATTAAGGATTTAAGTATTTTGATGAATAGTTTAATTAGAAGAAAGATCTAGAAGCTCTAGAACCTTCCAGAAACTGTTAGGATCATATTATGACTCAGTCAAAGTTGTTTACTCAATTCAAAATATGCTGAAAAAGTGCAAATCCATGTTTGATATATCAACGTATGCCAATATATCGCAGCTATATGGGCCGATATATCACCTACGGAAGATACGGAAAACACTTCGACTTTGTACGAACGTTCGAACAGGGCTCGAGAAAATTGACCAGCCGATATATCACCCAGAGTAGGCGATATATCGTCCCTGGTGCTTTAATTTTTGAAAGTTTGGATTTGAAAATTTTAAAATAGCCTTAACCACTTGGATCTTCCTTTGAACAATTTTGACCGAGTTTTGGGCGTCTGTTTAACGAAAATTCAAATATTTTTCATTTTATAATCATTTATTTATTCAAATTAAAAGGGAATAGTTTCACTCCTTGAACTCTATAAACAGGACCTAGTACTCAGCCATTTTCTTCATTCATCAAGCAATTGTTCAGAGCCTCCAAGTTGCTAGTGTTACAATAGAGGGAAACACTTGGGTTTTGGGTTAAAAGCTTTATCATTCTAAGCATTTCTAAACACATGGGAAGTGAGATATAGTGAGATTTCAGTATCGAGGTTTAGATCAATTCATAAGATCATTCAAGGTATTCTTATCCACAAGTTCAGTTCTTTATGGTTCTTTAGTTTTCTTTATTTTCTTTCTTTCAGATCTTAACTCTTGTTTATGATTCTTGGTTAGGTATTTAAGTTTCTTGAAACTTAAGGTTCTTCTTGGTAAGTTTCCTCTTGATGGTTTAGTTCTCTTTTCATCTTTATTCTTTAGAAATACTCATGGTTTTACTATTCGTTTTTAGGAGTGTTCCAATCCCGTTCTTGTCTTCATATTCAGGTTTTTGGTAAGGAAAATATGATAGATTGTATGTGTTTATATGTTTATGCTATGATATGTTTTATGTATATGTTTTGTAGTGCTTGGGCATATGACTTGCTTAGATAGCAAGACCCAAGAATATGTTTTATAGTTGCTTGGGCATATGACTTGCTTAGACTGTCAGCCCCAAGAGTTTTTATCATTTTCATGGCCTAGAGTTATGATTTACCCTACCTCAATTAGTAGAGAAAGGACCTAGATGGGTTATCATATACTACCATCTAATCTAACCTACCTTGATTAGTAGACAGAGGACCTAGATAGTTTATCACATGCCATGTTAATGAGTTAATGGCCATTAATATTGTAGTCCTATATGTTATATGTTTTTTTTATAGTCATATGTTTTGTAGTATATGTTTGTGTTATTGTCGTATGTTTATGATGTATGTTGTTAGTAGATTTTCCTTGCTGAGCATTAAGCTCATTCCTTTGTTTTTAGCTTGATGCAGGGAAATGACTTATGGAAGGCGGAAAGATTCATGGCAGCTTGGCTTGTGTGTTGAGGATGAATGGAATGAATGGACTGTGTGACGATCGAGGATGACATTATTTTTAGTCTTTAAAATTATGTTTTGATGTAGTTCCGCATTTATTATTTAAACAATTAAAGCTTATGTTTTATGTTTTATAAACAATGGGATCTCATACCATATCACATTATATTTTATATTATTTTGTATTGGTACAATAGTTTTGGTTTCAAATAAAGTTATGTTATTTCTTATGTATGTTTCCCACAAATAATAGCTATGTCTAGTAGTTTTCATGGTCCAAGATCTTACAAATAGTTTGGTCATTACGCCCGTAGACCTGAGCATGTACTGGAGCCGACCACCCCGTTCTTGGCACCACTACTATCTGTAGACTACATATGCAGAGTCGTGTCCTCAGGGACCACCATGTACAATGAGCCAATAGTGCTCTACTATAAATATGACCTCCTTTCATCTGAGAAAGGGGAGAGAGAATTTTGTAACTACTCATTGTTAATGGAAAGAGACACTCTAAATTCTCTCTATTTTTCATTCTAAAATCTCAACATTTACATTTTGTGTTCCAGAAATCATAAGAAAGTTTACTTGAAGTTCATTTGGTTTGAATCTACTTCTTTTATAACTCACAAAGTTCTTGATCTAACTTAGTTGATGAGTGCTTACCGTCAATAGTGTGTATTGTGTTTCAGGATTTATTGGTATATGTGGGGAAGTAGACAAAAGAAACTCATACCAGTAGATCTTGAAATTGAGAGAACGTGCAGAGAAAATAGATGGTACATAATTGTGTACTATTCAAAGGATTATCAAACGAGGATCCAAATCTCCATATTACAAAAATTGTAGAGCTGTGTGTGACATTCAAAATGAATGGGGTGAGTAACAATGTTGTTAGATTAAGATTATTCTCGTTTTCGTTAAGAGACAGAGCTAAGAGTTTGTTGAATTTATTATAAGCCAACTCTATAGTCACTTGGGAAGACTTGGCTCAGAAATTCCTTGGTAAAAATTTTCCTCCTGCGAAGTCAGCCTGATATAGAGGAGAGATTAATAACTTCCATCAGCTGTATGGGGAGTCTTTATATGATGCGTGGGAACATTTTAAAGAGTTGCAAAGGAAGTGCCCACATAATGGAATAGAGAAGTGGGTGCTGGTGCACACATTTTACAATGGTTTGGGGGGAAATACAAGGACAATTATTGATGCAGCATCGGGAGGAGCGTTTATGAGAAAAAGCGCTAATGAAGCTTATGAACTACTGGAAGAGATGCCCATGAATAACTACGATTGGCCCACTGAGCGTGAGAATAAGAAGGTGGAAGGAGTCTTAGAGGTTGATCTTATTGCTTTATTGACTACTCAAGTGGCATCTCTAACTAAGAAATTGCAGCAGAATAACCTTATCGCCAAAGCAATGCAAGCACAGAATGTAATGAGTTGTGATATTGGTGGGGGTCCTCATTCTTATAAACAATGCACAAGCACTACTAGTTGTTCAATAGACGTAAACAGTTTGACTTTGGAACAGGCACAGGTTATTGGTTACTTTCCAAGACCTGCACCCAACACTTACTCAAATTCATATACTCCTGATGGAAGAATCATCCTAACCTGTCTTGGAAAAATAAACAAGGGTGACAACCAGAGTATCCACAGTATCCACCTCAACACCCACCTCATCAACCGACTTATGGACTACACTCTATGCCTTTTTATGACCAAAACCCACACCAAACTCATCCATCGCCACATCCTCCAATGAACTCACCAACAACTCAGCCAGACCAATTAAATCAATTCATGATAGAGACAAGGTCATCAATCAGGAATTTGGAGACACAAATGGAGAAGTTGGCTAAACTACTTTCTAGTAGACCGCAAAGGAATTTGCCTAGTTCCACAGAGGTAAACCCCAAAGAGCAATGTCAACCTATTACTTTGAGGAGTGGGACAAAGTATGATGGGCCTACAGTGGATGACAAGGGAAAGAAGACAGAGGATAAAAATGCAACTAGTCTAGCACAAGAGGAGGTTACTAAAGACCTTCCAAAGATAGAGAAGCCAAAATACACCGAGCCTACACCAAGGATTCCTTATCTTCAATGGTTCTAAAAGGCCAATCTTGACAAACAATTCTCCAAATTTGTTGAGGTATTTAAGAAACTTCACATTAACATTCCTTTTGTAGAGGCTCTTGAATAAATGCCTAGTTATGTGAAGTTTATGAAAGAGATATTGTCTAATAAGAGAAAAATGGAGGATTATGAAATTGTGGCATTAACAGAAGAGTGTAGTGAAATCATTCAAAAGAAACTTCCTCAAAAGTTAAGAGATCTAAGCAACTTCACTATACCTTGCCCATTGGGAACTTTCATTGTGAGAGGGCCTTATGTGATTTGTGTGAAAGCATTAATTTAATGTCTTTGTTCGTATTTAGAAGACTTGGTTTAGGGGAAGCTAGGCCCACTACTGTTACTCTTCAACTATATGATTGTTCATTAACACACCCTTGAGGTATTATAAAGGATGTTCTATTTAAGGTAGATAAATTCATCTTCCAAACGGATTTCATTGTATTACATAGGGAAGAAGATGAGGACATGCCTATTATATTGGGAGACCATTTTTAGCCACAGGGCAAGCTTTGATAGATGTCCAGAAGGGTGAATTAAGGCTAAGAGTACAAGGTGATGAGGTAGTTCTTAATGTTTTTTATGCCTTGAAATATCCTTCGGCTAGTGACAGTTGTTTCAGTGTTAGTGTATTGGAGGAACAAGGTGAAGGGGTTAAGTCAATTGAGGATCCACTTGAGTTGAGTTTGGTTGAAGGTCCAGAAGAGTGTGATGGTACTGAAGCTAGTGAATATGTTAAGTGGTTGAACTCAGCAAGGAAAATTTATGAGGAATTGGGCCAAGTGCCCGAGAGACCTCTTCCATCTATTGAGAATCCACCAGCTCTTGAGTTAAAGACATTGCCTGATCACCTTAGGTATGCATAATGGGGTGAGAACAACACACTACCAGCTATTATTTCTGCTTCGTTGTCTCTGATTGAAGAAGAGAAGATACCTAGGGTGTTGAGGGCTCACAAGCTAGCAATGGGGTGGATTTAGGCAGATATCAAGGGTATAAGCCCTTCAACGGCGATGCATCATATATTAATGGAGGAGGATAGTAAGCCTTGTATCGATTCTCAGAGGAGGCTTAATCCTTCAATGAAGGAGGTACTAAGGAAGGAAATCCTTAAATGGTTGGATGCAGGGGTAATTTACCCAATATTTGACAGTGCATGGGTTAGTCCTATTCAAGAAGTCTCGAAGAAGGGTAAACTGAATAAGGCAACCAGGAAAGACCATTTCCCCTTGCCTTTTGTAGATCAGATGTTGGACCGATTGGAAGGCAATCCTTATTACTGTTTATTTGATGGGTATTCGGGATACCATCAAATTCCCATAGCAACGGAGGATCAAGAAAAGACTACCTTCACATGCCCTTATGGAACATTTGCATTTTGGAGAATGTCATTTGGGTTATGTAATGCTCTAGCAACCTTTCAGAGATGTATGATGTCTATCTTCTCAGACATGGTGGAAAAACATATAGATAACTTTATGGATCACTTTTCAGTCTTTGGGCCTTCTTTTGATGGATGTTTAGCTAATTTGGAGAGGGTTTTGAAAATATGTGAGTAAATTTAATACTAAATTTTGATAAATGTCACTTTGTGGTGACAGAAGGAATAGTCTTGGGCCACAAGATTTCACGCCATGGTATTGAGATAGACAGGGCCAAGATATCTATAATAGAAAACTTACCTCCACCGGTGTCTATTAAGGGGGTTCCTAGTTTTCTTGGCCACGCTGGATTTTATAGGAGGTTTATAACAGACTTTTCGAAGATTTAAAAGCCCTTATCTCTTCTACTTATGAATGGTGTGGTGTTTGACTTTAATGTTTACTGTGTAAAGGCATTTAACACTACAAGAAAAAACAGTATTCATAACACTTAAAAACTGCTAACCGGGACTATTGATAGCACTTCTGAAAATGATAACATAGCCCCTGTTATTAAAAGTCCAGTCTTTTCTATAACATTTTTTGAATTTTATGTTCGATGTTATCTTAAACTATTGAATAACACATTTTTAGGTGCTATAATATTGAAATAATAACATTTAGATAGAGTTTTTGTTTATAAATTTGAAATTTAATCTTGTACATTTTTCATAATACTTTTCAACTGTTACATTTGATTATTTTGATAACATTTTTAATTTGTTATATTATATAAACCATAACGATTTTTTACGCTTATAATATATTTCTAAATCATAACATATTAAAAGTCTAGTAATAAAATTTTGTTACTTTAGTGTGGATAATATATTTTAAATTTTATTTTGATAAGTATACTTATAAGGTTTTTTTTTTAATTAAAAGATTTTCATTATTGTATTTTGATAAAAAAAAATCAAAATTAATCATAAAATGTAATTCTCAATAGATTGATAAACCACAAGTATTACATTAATCAATAACTAATTCAAACCATGAATATGTCTAATTAATGAGATCTTAGTTCTAACTTAAATTTGAAAGCATAACATAATAAAGTTCTATAATCTTGAACATTTTTTACTTTAAAAATGAAAAACAGAAACATTACAAAATACACAAAAGTAAACCATGCATGAAACTTGCTCCATCCTTCAATTCATCATCCAACCAAGTACTTGCTGCTGAAGTTGTTTGTTGCCATCTGAAGCTCTCTAAATTGAAATCTCCTCAAGTTTCCAAGGCAAACCTCCTCATGATGTTGCTCTTAAATTTTTTAAAACACTGCAAAATTTAGTCAAATAAATAGTATGGTAATAGTTCAAAAGCTTGGCATCTATCACTCTCTAATCCAGTGAGTCAAAGAGACCTCTTCTATGCTCATATAAGTTGCATGATAATTACAAACTTTTCCACAAAAAATGAGCAAAATGAGAGCTGAATAAAATGACTAAAAATTAATCAAAAGAAAACAGAGAAAAACCATATACACACGTACATACCTACATACAATGTGTAGTGACTGAAACATATTAGTATTATATTTAACTAAATATCAATCCTAATATAGCTGAAACATGAAAGTTGGAAACTCCCAAAAAAGAAAAATGTATGAATAAAAGAAGTTGTCACTATTGCACAAGAAAATGTTAGCATGTAGTCTTTCTTGATACTAGATATGATAATCAATTAGTAAACCTCAATCAGTAACATTAGCTGCAAAAATAGCTTAAGAAAAACTTGTTAAGATCTTACAAAGAGATTCAGAATGTGGTCTTTCATTGCATCAAATAAACAACATTATCCCTTTCCACAAATATTCAAATAAGCAGCTATATTTTAGGCACAATTTTAGGACATTCATAAACAAAATGAATCTGATTGGCATGGAATGCATTTTGATTTACAGGACTAATGAATGACTTATGCAAAGCAAAACTCCATATCTCTATCAGTGTTTATATTTCATTAGCATAGCTGAAATTCCCAAATACCAAAACTAAACATGAATAGAAGATCTTGGGAAAAAGCAGAGAAACCTTCCCACTTAAAATAAATTCAAAAAAAATGTTAAACCAATAACCAATGATACATCATAATACATATCTTAATTAACCTGTCTTTTAACACCCAATTAATCAGACACTTTACAACAAGTTGTATAATCAGACACTTTTTGTACCACCAGACCAGGACCAACTAGGAAAGAAGGAACCTTGGAAAACTGGGCTAATAAATAAAGAAATAAAAAAGAATGGTCTAATGGAATAAAAATTTTGAGAATTTTTCCTTTTGTTTTTTCTTTTTTGTAAGAATGTGTAATACATATTAACATGACAGAACACAACCCTCAAAAGCTGCAAAGGCTGTAAAGTTAAAGCACAGGGTGAAAAAACAAGCTCCAAGGACCACGACCAAGCATTTCATAATATTTTTTATCTTCACTAAGTAAAACAAAATGATTAGTGAACTTTTTTTTAACAATGTTGGTCTCCAGAGCCTCAAGTTTTTCATTATCTTCATGCCATCATAAAACATATAGCGCATGGCATCCATAAGTCCTTAAATTTTCCTGTTCCTTTTTTTTATAAAAACTATTTCAATAAGAAAGCAGAACAAAGCTTCAGATGCAGGCTAAGAACCAAGATAAATAACATCCCAGAACATATGTTCTGTAAGTTGAGTAAAAATGTTTCAGATTGGAGAATAGTAAATTGAGTAATCTTCTTAATCTTTGTTGAAAAAAGATGGGGAAATGAGGGAGCCAAGAAGCCTAAATCGAAACAGGATTGGAAGCTATATTTTAGGCACAATTTTAGGACATTCATAAACAAAAGTATTGAGCATAACAATACATTTTTATATTTTGATTAACAAACAATCACTTTTTCAAAGAATAGTTGCAGGTGTGAAATTTGAATTTTTTTTGCATGAACTCAACAAATGTAACCAGTCCAGGACAGAGAAAAAAGAACTAAAGTGAGTGTAATGGGATGAGACAAAAACACACTAAAACAAAAACTAAAGAGAAAAAACACTTGCCCAAAAAGGAGCAACTCAAACCATATTTTAAACAACTCAAATATTAAGAAACAACATCTGGGAACAAGAAACTAAAACTACTATCCTTGCATCAAAAAGCTATTACACTGATTTAGTCTGTTTCAGTATAACCTCCAACATATGGATAATACTGTATACGCTTTAGTACAATGCACTAGAGACTTGTCCCCAGATGACTATAAGAAATGTCTTGGAAGTGCCACAGAAGAGATTTTGGATGTTTATTATTACTCAATAGGGGTTAGACTTCTTAGTCAAAGCTGCTACTTGAGATATGAGTTGTATGCGTTTTATATGGGTGAATCTGATTCTATAGCTAATAATAAGAATTGAGAAGGTTCTTAATTATTCATCATGAAGATTCTTGTTTTTTTTTCTTTTTCTTTTTTCTTTTACATACTAGCTTATGCGAAAAAGAAATAGAGAGATATTATCTAATTGATTGATTTGAATTGTAGATAATGGAAGAAATAAAAGATGGAAATTTGCATTGGTAGCTGGTGTTATATCATGTCTTGTGATAGTAGTTCTTGGTTCATATGCTTGCTATTATGCACTTAACAGAAGACACAAAAAGAGTAATAAAGATTTTGTTCAAGCTTATCTAAGAGTAACTTGCTTGTCTTTTTTATTTTTTATTTTTGTTCTCTACTTAATCGACAGCTTGATTCCTTATTCAGGGAATAATGAAAATCTTTGGAAAATTTCTCATAAGAACATCAATGGAGATGATTCAACAGATCAGGAGTTTCCATACATTGATTTTGCTTCCATAAAAATTTCTACTAACAACTCTTCTGATTCAAACAAGGTTCAGAAGAATTCACTAATGATGTTCTACTAATATTGAAACTTCAACATTACAATCTTGTCAAGCTTTTGGGTTTCTGTGTAGATGGAAAGGAAAAGATACTTGTGTATGAATACTTACCAACCAACAGCATAGACATCAATTTGTTTGGTAATAATATAAATATTTGTATACATTCTTTTCTCTGAAGTCCTCTGATTTCAGGACCTTGTATCATCATACTAAATTATAGATGTATAGTTATGTTTCCTACTCTAAACTGCATTTTTCTCGCACTTGTGATGGTTAGATTCAAGGAAATGTGCACAACTAGATTGGAGCACACAGGTTAATATTGTAAATGGTATAGCAAGAGGAACTCTGTACCTTAACGAGGATTCTAGGCTTTGAATCATCCACAGAGACTTGAAAGCCAGTAACATAATACTTGATTTGAATATGAATCCCAAGATTTCAGACTTTGAAATGGCAAGGATTTTTGCAGGAACTGAAAGTCAAGCTAATACTGCCACAATAGTTGGGACTCAGTAAGTTATTGTGCTCTTAAACATAAAACAATATATTGTAAAAAAAAAACGGTAACAGAGTGAGCAAGTGTTGCACCTTTAATATATTTTGAGCCTTGATTTTTCTTTTTCCAGATTTAACAAGCTCCCAGAAGCAAGTATTATACTGATTGTTTATGTGGCCTGCAAAACCACAAGAACGAAATCTTAAAGAACAAATAAGCTTTCATTGTCAATAACTTGATCAAGTTATTAACTTCATAGATATAAAATAATTTTTTATTCTAATTTATTTATTAACTTCATAGAAAACTATTAATTCAAACTCATAATACAAATTATACTTCAACATATTATAATCTGATTTTTGTTCTTTCCCCACATAAACAATGTTATTTTTTTAGCAATATATTAATCATCAATATTCTAATTAATAATACTTAAAACTAATACATATATATAAAGTATGAACATTATATATAAAAATTTATATATTTAAACATAGTGCATCATAATTAATGTTCAGCATGTATACGTTAATAATCAATTATAGAGAGCCCAAAAATATGTAAAATAGTTACAAAGTATCAAACATTTATAGGTGAATCTATCTGAGTTGAAAGGGTGACTCAGATGCTTAATTATTCTGGTATTGGTTTTTCCTGTTAGTATGTAAATAGAAGTGAACTAAAGATGTCACAATTTTAGTACTAAATTTTATATAATATCTAATGTGTGATCATATTAATATTGTTGAGATCATGACAATGTAATTATTGTCCATATTGTTAGCATTCATTATAATATTATTTTTGGACCAGCAGCAAATACATGCGTTATGATTTCCAAAATTTAGTCAACCTATGGCACCCCATGGCGCCCCAACCTAAATCATTTACTATAAATAAGAATTCAGGCATACAATGGAACCATGAAACACACAAATATTACTAAAAGGAGCAAGAAAATTTCTTGAGCTTGTGAAACAGAAGTACCAGAACAGAAGACAGACCCAGATATTTAAAGCTTCTTCACTGATGAAAAGACCACAAGCAGCAGCCATGAGCAGCCAAAAGTAAATCCACCTACAATGAGATTAAAGTGAGATTAACCCCATATTTCAAAAGCACAAAACTTAACCCAATTTTTCATTTGGGGATACATACCCTGGAGCATATTCTGGCAGAGCTATTCTATAACCAAAAGCTTTAAAGGTGAAGCCAATAGGTGTTATGGCCATTTGAAAGTTGATGACTTCTTGTCCTGTGAGTTCAAAATGAAAGTTTTATCATCATTTTGAAGTTAAGTAGAATCAAAAGTTGATAGATTGTAAGAAAATCATCTAGGACTAGACATTTGAAGTTGAAATTCTTTACATGATACTAAAATAAGTTTTCTCCCATCATTTCAACTAATGAGAAGTAAGTCCAGTGGTCAGGTCCATGGTTAGCTTGTATGAAATTTGTTGAATATGTTACAGTGGCCAACATTGTAGGACTTAGCTAAGGACCCTTAAAGAAGTATAAAACTGATTTTATACTTAGATTAGAGTTCACTCAATAAAACTCTCTGAAGCTTTTATTGGAAAGTGAAATAAAGAAATGTTGTCTTCAATCATTTAGATTGAAAAGTGATTGTATAGAGTAGTGACTCAAATAGCTTCATGTGTGGATTCCTTTTTGTTAACGGCAAAATGACCATAAACACATAAAAGTTATGAAATAGAATAGTATATACAATCACTAAGTTTTACGTTAGACCAAAAGTACAAACATGCAAGATTTTCTATTCAGATAAAACACTAGAATGGAAGATGGAAAATGGCATATTATATCAATTATTAAGATATGAAGTTAAGAGATAATTCTAATGAAAAAGGGTTGTTTCCTAGACTATGAAGTATGTAGAATAATACGTACATCTGTATCCAAATTATAATCAACCACGTACCTAATTAATTATTCAGCAATGTATACATATTGCACAAGCATAATATTATAACAAAAACAAATGTAAGAGAAGATACCTCTTGCAAACTGTTGGTGTGAGTTTTTCTACAATCCAAAACACATGAAATTAGGATTACATCAGAACAAAGAAACTTCCAAAATTTCCAAATACCAAATACCAAACTCTAACTAACTCATATGTTTAGGGGAAAATAAAAAGAAATCATTACTAGTTACTTTTTTACTGCTGTAAGATTTAAAATTAAAAAAAATTATAAGAAAATAAGATATGCAACCTTATAAGAAAGGAACCAAAATCAAGAAAATCCTATCAAAACTAATAAGAAGTTAAGATATATGGCATTTCTAGTTCATATAATTGCCTTCTCGAATGATAACACAGTAAATTGAGCAATATGATTTCATAGCTCAAATAAAATAGCAATTGTTTTTCCATAGTTAAGTGTCTCAACAGTTCAATTAAGCAATATTGCACTCTAACAAAAGAATTTCCATGAAAGAATTATTGAAATCAAGAAAATCCTAACAAAATCAAGAAAGTCCTATCAAAACTAATAAGAAGTTAAGATATATGGAAATTATAGAAAAGGCCCATCAAAAAAGAAAAGGCCAAGAAGCAGTGATTTCTCCACAAACAAACAGATAAATTCTGAAGTAAAAGAGAGAAAAAACACTAGAATACAATCTACAATAGACATGAATTTTCAGCATAAATATTGCACAAGCATATGCAATTAAAAAGTATTTAGTTGGAAGGGAATGTTGATTTTTTACATAGATGGCACAAGCATATGCAATTAAAAAGTACATGTGGCTATAAATATTGCAATTATAAAGTACGGTTTATAAAAAAATATTACAATTCAATGATTTTAAAGTCAATTTGTGCTCCTTGCAAAATCAACAATTACAGCAAAATGTTTTCCTACTTTTTATAAACAAGGTCTTATCATTTTCCTCAATTTGTAGTTCCTATTTTTCATAAAATTTTATAGTAATTTTTATTCAAATTGAAAATAGAGAATTTAAGACCTCAAACAATAAGAGTATAAAACATGTTAGTTTTTAGTACCAAGTAATGGAACAAATTTCAGAGTTGTTGTAACAAATGGTGCATGTTGTTGGTCTCAATTATAGTCCAATTTTTTTTTAATTTCCAACATCTGTGAACTGAGCACAAATATAGAATCCTAATAAATCTAATAACAGTAAAGGTGAGACAAAATAAAAACAAATAGAGAGCCTTATTAGAAACCAAGATCCCAAAATGATAAATCAAGTATCAATTATTAGAATTTGATCATATTATACCACATAAGTTACCAAGTAATGGATGTAACTAGCACTTGTTGTCCCTGGAAAACCCATACATGAAACCTGAATCAGTGCATGCTGCATGGCAAAAAATTTGTTTCTTGCTCCCTGCATTTTTAGAGAGGAATGATATAATGAGACAAGACAACCATGGATTAGTATTTCAATAAAATCATCATTAGAAGCATAGACTAAACAAATGATTCTTTTGAACTGCCTCATCATAAATTTATTATAGTTATTACCAAAGTCCACTACTACAAATATAGGCTTTCTCTGCAGTTTTTTTTAAACAATAAATAAAAAGCGCATTGAAAAGGTTTGAAAGAGTAAAAAAATGTATATTTAATGTCCGCGCCCTGTTTTATTGCGGTTTTTAAAAAAAACGCAGTGAAAGGTTTGAACGGGACATTTTTCTCCGTGGTTTTGGGTATAAAACCGCAGAGAAAAGTGTACCACCTTTCTCCGCGGTTTTATACCCAAAACCGCAGAGAAAAGTGGACATTTCTCTGCGGTTTTGGGTATAAAACCACGGAGAAAGGTGGTCTCCACCCACTAAAGCCCAAAAACCTATTTTTCTCACTCATTTCCCATCTTCTTCTTTGTTGAAGGTCACGGCCGAAGCTCTCTCCCCACGCCGTCCCTACCCACGGTACCCACATTGTCTATTTCTTTTTGTTTTTTTTCCATTTCCTTGCATATTAAAGCTTGAAATCATGTATATATAGTTAATCTTGAGTTATTTTGAAGTTTTAGGGTAAAAATGAAGAAATATTGTGTGGGTTTAATGGTGGTTTCTATGTATGATCATATGGTTATTTTTTGTAATATTTTTGAAATTTTATATAGGATTGGAGGACATTTTCATTGTTTAAAACGTGTATTGATCACTAAAACTTGATTTCTTTAATGTATATTTCGGTTTAGGGTATTTTTGTATTATTTTATTTAGAATAATGTTGTTTACATAATTTTTTAGATTAAAAATTAGTGCTTGCATAATTTTGTATATTATTTAGGTAATGATTTTTTTAAAGTATATTTTTGTTAATTATATTATTTTAGGATAAATTCAATTACCATATATTTACTAATGTTTAACTTTTTATTGTAGGAAATATTTGTTTGAGTGTGAGCTCCCACTCAAGGTTGAAATATTTGTTCGAGGTTGAAATTGGTGAATATTAATTTTTAAGGTAAGTAGTAATTACTAATTTATTTTTTATTTTTTTTTATATTTACAAACTATTGTTAGTGGAGTTTGAATATATTAGATATTCATCCATAGTGAAGTAGGTTCTGAGATAAAATTGTGTGCTACGGAGATAACAGAAGGTTGAGAACATGTGTGCCTTAGTGAAGTAGGATCTGTGAATTTTCTGTGTGCTGCGGTGACTTATGGTTGAGAACATGCATGTTGTTTGTTATATGTTTTGTTTGATGTGAATTTATAGGTAGATAACTTGGGAGATGCTATAAATACAGAGGAAACTCTGCCCAATTTTTTTTTGATGATATTAGTTGAACATGTTTTATAAGTTACTATATATAATAATGTTTTTGTTTTTGTTGAAATTTTAAATACATATGAATTTTGGATATGTCATAGAAATAAATGAAACTCTGTCCATTTCATTTTATAATTTAATAATTGAACATAATTTTAGAGTATTACTATACTAATTTTCTTTTCATTATCAACTTAGGAATTAGGTAGATATTATCATTATGGATAAGTCATGGATTCTTGAGAATAGAGAAACACAACAATTTCAAGACGGATTCAACCAATTTTTAGAATTTTTCCAAACAAATTGTAGTGATCCGGAAAGAATTCATTGTCCATGTATAGATTGTGGTAATGGAACAAAAGGAAATATTACCATGATAAAAAATCATGTATTTTGTCGGGGATTTGATACAAGTTATCGTACATGGTATTGGCATGGGGAATCATTGAAAAATAATAATCCATATCCATTCGGGAGGCGAGGGGTTGATGATTTGGGTTATAGTGATTTTGACGATCATCCTATGGAATTGCTCGATGAAGCACAAGAAGAGTTTGTTGATGATCCTTCAAAATTTGATAAATTGGTTAGAGATGCAGATAAACCATTATTCAATGGTTGTCTGAAACAAAGATTACCAACGATGGTAAAATTTTACAACATAAAAGCAGAAAATGGAGTTAGTGATAAATGTTTTAGTCAATTTTTAGCTGCTTTTAAAGAGATTTTGCCGTTAGATAATTGCTTCCCTGAGTCTACGTATGAAGTGAAGAAAACTTTAAATTGCATAGGCTTGAAGTATGAGAAGATCCATGCATGTCCGAATGATTGTGTGTTATATCGTAAAGAGTATGCAGACATGGACACTTGCCCAGAATGTGATTCACCCCGCTACAAACCTAACAAGAGTAAGGAGATCAGGAAACTTATTCCTCAAAAAGTGATGTGGTACTTGCCCTTGATTCCGCGGCTAAAGCGATTATATCGAAGTGCAGGACACTCTGAAAACATAATATGGCATGAGACTAGGCGAGTGAAAGATGGTAAACTTCGACATCCTGCAGATTCGCAGGCTTGGAAAAAAGTTAATAACTTAAATCCAGAATTTAAAACTGAAGCAAGACATCTTCGTCTAGGTCTAGCTGCCGATGGTGTAAATCCACATAAATCTCTAAGTAGTAGGCATAGTTCGTGGCCTGTCTTCCTTGTTATGTACAATCTTCCTTCGTGGTTAGTGATGAGAAGAAAGTTTTTGATGCTCACGTTAATGATTTCAGGCCCAAAACAACCGGGACACGATATAGATGTTTATTTGGCACCATTAATTGATGATTTGAAAGATTTGTATGAAAATGGTGTTGAAGCATATGACGGTTTTAAGAAAGAAGTCTTTAACTTAAAAGTTGTTTTGTTATGGACTGTTAATGATTTCCCAGCTTATGGTAATCTATCAGGGTTAAGCAAAAAAGGTTACCAGGGATGTCCAATATGTTGCACTAACACAAAGGCTATTCGTCTGTCTAATGGGCACAAAATTTGTTATATGGGTCATAGACGATATTTGCCCCTAAATCATCATTATAGGGACAAAAAAAAACCATTTGATGGTGATAAAGAACAAGGTGTTGCTCCTTTGCCACTTTCGGGGCAACAAATTCTTAAAGAAGTAGAGAAAATTGATTTCAAGTATGGAAAAATGCAGAAAAATAAGAAAGTAAGTGGATGTTTCCAAAGGAAATCAATTTTTTTTCGTCTCCCTTACTGGAAAGATTTACTTGTTCGACATTGTTTGGATGTCATGCATATAGAAAAAAAATGTGTGCGAAAGTATTATAGGTACATTACTTGATATTCCCGGTAAAACTAAGGATGGTTTAACTAGTCATTTAGATCTTGTTGAAATGGGTATACGAACTGATTTAGCACCTGAATAGAAAGGTAAACGCACATATTTACCTCCTGCTTGTTTCACGTTGTCCAGAGAAGAGAAAAAAGTTGTATGTAAATCATTTGCAGAGATGAAAGTGCCTGATGGCTATTCATTCAACATTCGAAACTTGGTATCCATGGGAGATTTGAGGCTGATGGGCATGAAATCACATGACTGTCATATGTTGATGCAACAATTACTTCCGATTTCTATTCGGTCAGTATTACCAAAAAAAGTTCGAGATTGCTTAACGAATGTTTGCATATTCTTCAATCATTTATGCGGAAAAGAATTAGAAATGAAAAAATTGGATGAATTGCATTATAAGATAGTGGAAACTCTATGCAACCTTGAAATGTTTTTTCCGCCATCCTTCTTTGACATTATGATTCATTTAATGGTTCATCTAGTAAGGGAAGCCAAGTTGTGTGGACCAGTTTGGGCGAGATGGATGTATCCATTTGAAAGAAGTATGAAGGTGTTGAAAAGTTATGTGCGTAATCATTATCGTCCTGAAGCTAGTATGGTTGAATGTTATATATCGGAAGAGGCAGTAGAATTTTGCTCAGAATACATGAGTGGGGTTGAAGCAATCGGAATCAGCAAACCACGAAATAACTCAGATGGAGTTGATAAAGGACTGCGAGGGAATGGAACAGTGACCACCGTGTCTAGGGCAGAATTAGATCAAGCTCAATTAGTTTTGTTGCAAAATAATCTCGAGATTCAATCATATATAATGTAAGTAGAAAATATATTTCAATCATATATATTAGAGTAGTGATTTTCTTTTTGTTGTTTAAACTTTTTGTTATTTCTTTTATGTTTCAGTGATCACATAGAGTTATTACGGTCGATGATTCCAAACAAGATTAAAAATAAACAAAAATGGGTTATAGATGAGCATAATAAAACGTTTTGCCAGTGGCTGAAGAATACAATTTTGACGAAGTTGGGAGAAAAAAATCATGGACTGTCGACTTAGTTGAAGCGCATATCTCTTGGAGCAAGCATTGATGTAATAAAGCATCAAGCTTACATTGTTGAAGGGAAACGATTTCATACTAAGTCAAGAGATGATGCGCGTCTGGTTCAAAATAGTGGAGTAAGTGTAGTCGCAGAAGCTATGCATTTTGCCAGTGCAAAAGATAAAAACCCAATTTCAGGCACAATGACATACTACGGGGTTGTTGAAGAAATATGGGAGCTAGATTATTCATTATTTCGTATTCCTCTTCTTAAATGTTCTTGGGTGGACAACAATACTGGAGTTAAAACTGACGAACTTGGATTCACTCTGGTTGATTTAAGCAAGAAGGGAAGCAAGAACGATCCTTTTATCATGGCTTCCCAAGCGAAACAAGTGTTTTACATTCTTGATCCAGTTAATGATAAATGGTCCATTGTTTTATCAGTTCCCGAGCGGAAGTTCTCAGAAAAAGAAGAGTACGATGAAAATTATGATTTATATCATGACTGTTTCATTGTTGGACAACCGATACATGAACAAGTTGAGAATATTCAGGAACATGCTAATGAAAGTGATAGCGATGATCGTGATTATCTTAGAACCGACATCGAAGAAGGAATATGGGTCGATTGTGAATCGACCAGAAATAAAATAAGAAAAAGAAGAAAACATGTTTAGTAAGTTATATAATTCATTAATACTTGTGATTATTTATTTGTATAATGCATTAACACTTGTGATTATTTATTTGTATAATGCATTAACACTTGTAATTTGTGTGATGCAGATGGCGGATAAAAGAGATGACAAAGAGAAACAACAAGGTCGTGGTAAAACAAGAATGAGTTACATGACCCAACAAAAAGCCAAAGGAATCAAGAAAAATCTTCAATGGAACGATTTGGGACAACCAATAGGTGATGTGTATACAAACATGATATCATATCTTGGATCTAGAGTACGAGCCACGATTTCTATCAACTCAGGTGATTGGAGGAAGGTCCCACAAGATTTGAAAGATTGTCTATGGGAGGATATCATTGTAAGAAATTATCATTATGATATTTATTTATTTATTTATGTGTGATATCTAAATTTAATAATTACTTTTCTTAATTATATTCTCAGGGTGGTCAAAACATTCCTCAAACCTTCAAACGTGAGATTTTGAAAAAAGCTGGTCAAATAATGAGAGATTTTAAAAGTGAACTCACTACCGAGTACATCAAACCTTTGGCTGAAATGGGTATGATGGAAGAACTCAAATTTCCCCCAAAGAGGTATAGCGATATAATTGACGAGAGAGAATGGTTACAATTTGTAACTAGTCGTCTAAGTCCAGAGTTTCAAATAGTGCATCAAGAACAAAAAAACGTGCATTACTAATGAAGTCAAGGCATCGAACCTCTCGTAGAGGAATGGCTAATATAAGAGAAGATTTGGTAAGTATATTTGATATTATAGTTTAAATAATGGTTGATATTATTGCAACATATAACTATAATTATCTTGTACAATGCAGAAAAAAGAACGAAATATTCAAAATCCAGAGAGGTATCAAGTTTGGCTTAGATCGCGTGAAAAAAATAAAGTTCTTGTGACAGAGCTAGACCGAAAAATTGCCGAAAAGATAGTAAGTTTTCTACGGTTTCAAAATCAATATATTGTTTTTATTTATATAAACTAATTTAACCAAATAATATCTTGAGTAGGAGGACGTCAAAGAAAAAGTGATTCGTGGCGAAATTACAGCTCAGGGTCGAGATGACATCTTGACTCAAGCATTAGGGACACCAGAATACCCAGGTCGTGTTCGAGCTGGCGGGTATGATAATTTATAATAGTTGTTTTCTTTTAAGAATTATTTAGATTGGTTTATTGATGGACTTTATTGATTTTTTTTGTAGGTTCACTGCGACCGTTTCCAAAATGTTTGGAAAAAAACATAAAACAATGACTGCAAGAGAGGAGATTGCTCGACTAAAAGCTGAGATTGAAGAGCTAAAAAGACATAAATTTAGCACAGAAGAGGAATTAGCTCAAAATGAAGAATATAATGAGGAAAACGATGAGTGTGGATACAACAATGAAGGGCAATTTGATGAGGGACAATATTATGAGAATACAAGTGATGAAGTCTACCGACCTGCCCCCAACGCAGATGATCATTTTCATCAAACCGAAGACTATCCTTTTGATGAAGATGATGGATCATCAATTTATGAGTCTCCGCCACCACCGAGCTATGAAGTTTATTTGTGTTCTGATAATATTGACAATGTGGTGGCTAAAGGTGTACTCATTGTACCAAACATGGGTAGCCAAATTACCGTCCATGGAAATGTACTTGATGATTCAGTTGCGAGGTTTTGGCTTATAGATGTCTTACAAGAAGAAGCTGAGATCCCTATTCCCTTTGGTAACGTACGATATGTTGGGGACGCACGAGACACATTCCTGCCTTGGCCTAAAAATTTAATTGTGGCTTGTCAGGTATGAAATTATTTGCTTAGATATTTAAATTTTATTTTTAAATGGGTACACTTTACTGATATGTTTAATGCTATTATGTAGGGTACATCTTCATCTAATCACAAATCCCTATCACGAAGCCCACATTTAACATCAGTTGGATCTCACGTAGTCATCCCTGCTGAAATAACTCAACCAGAACCTTCAAATTGGTTAACAGATAACCAATGGGACAAAATTGATCTGAGTCTAAGATTTATAGTGAAGGAGTATTATTCCAATAAAGGAATAGATGGGGTTGTACAAGTTCCCATTGACCCGGAGTTTATAGGAGAACGCGAGGCTATCTTTATCACTTCGGAAGACGTTTATCAAGCAGCCTCCATGGATAATATTGGATCCTCAGCTATGCTGTTTGGTATGAGGTATGTATCAATCCGTTATGTCATTACAAACTATTAGAGGAGTTTGAATATATTAGATATTCATCCGTAGTGAAGTAAGTTCTGAGATGAAATTGTGTGCTGCGGAGATAACAGAAGGTTGAGAACATGTGTGTCTTAGTGAAGTAGGTTCTGCGAATTTTGTGTGCTGCGGTGGCTTATGGTTGAGAACATGCATGTTGTTTGTTGTATGCTTTGTCTGAATTGAATTTATAGGTTATAATAATTTTGGATATGCTATAGAAACAGAGGAAACTCTGCCCAATTTTTTTTTGATGATATTAATTTATTAATTGAAAATGTAATATGAATGATTGATTCTCTACAGATGCATTTGGGAAAGCATGCACCCAAATTCACGACAATTATATAAATTTTTTGACACCGAACATCTTTCTATTGGCCATGATGAAAGTAAAAGCTATACGGTGGATCTTATAGCCAAATGGATGATGACTATGGATAGACGAGGCCAAATATATTTCATTCCTTGGATTGTTGAGTAAGAACGAACTACTTAAACATTATCACTACTATGGTTGCATTTTAATTTTATAATAATCATATTTTATTATTATTTTAGTCGACATTGGATGTTGGTGCTCGTGATGATGCGGGGGATGACCATAATTTTGGACCCTTTAAAAAATCATAAATCTCCACCAATAATTACGGAGGTTATGGAAAAGTAAGTTCTTCATTTGTAATGTATGCATTATTAATTTTTAAAAGTTGAGAGCATAATATGTATTTAATTAATTTTAATTTTTGTAGAGCATACGCACAATGTTTGGAAAATGAATACATCGGCACATTTACAAAATTGGTGAGAGGTTCTTGTCCAAAACAACCTGAAAGTCATGAATGTGGTTATTATGTACTAAGATACATTTATGATCTTGTAAATGCACCGAATCCAGCAGAAGTTATCAAGAAGAAAGTATGTTATATTTTAAACTCTTTTTTGCTTAAGAAAAACTAGATATAGTATTTAATTATCTAATCTATATTAACTTTTCAATTTTGCAGCGGTTTGACAAAAAGCAATTCAATGTCAAAGAGGATCTACTACCACTACAAAGTGATTGGTTAGCTAGATTAATGCCATTTGTTTATGAAATCTAAATTTTTGTATGTATGTAAGATTAAAGTGCTAACTTATATTGGTTAGAATGATTAAAGTCTTTGATTCATTACTAGCCATTTTTTTTGTATTAGATATGAAATGTATATATAATAATTTAACAAATTAGTTATACTATTGAAAATAATTATTTATTAAAATTGAAAATTAATTTTTTTTTATTAAAAATGCTCGGATATCAACCGAAATTAAATTTTTTTTTTATTGAGAAAGCCCTTTTCTCTGCGGTTGTAGTAAGCAAACCGCGGAGAAAAGAGAGCTTTCTCTGCGGTTCTAATAAACAAACCGCAGAGAAAGCTCTCTTTTCTCCGCGGTTTGCTTATTAGAACCGCAGAGAAAGCTCTCTTTTCTCCGCGGTTGGCTTACTACAACCGCCGAGAAAAGTGTAGCTTTTCTCCGCGGTTTGCGTAACACTTTTCTCTGCGGTCGAATACACTGTGCTTTTCAATACTCTCGAAAACCGCAGAGAAAGGCCTTTTTTGTAGTAGTGGTCATTGCTGACATAGCTGGAGCTCAAGACAATGGTCGCAAGAAGTGACATCTGGAAAGAAAAAAACCATCAACATTACAAAATTGACATAGTTGGCAATATAAGCACAATGAAAGAAACACATAATGAATTTTATTGACATCAATATGTCTCCTGATTTTTACTTTAACTTCAGTGAAAAATTGTTTAAATTATAAGAAACAAGAAAAACTGCTAAAGTTTTGTTCATTCATAATCTAATGATATTGTTAACATGTTTAATATATCAAATTACAATGGCTGTGAACATCTTAATATAGAAATTTATCTCCTAAAACATGAATCATTGAAGACAAGCACATGTTGCAACATAGAAGGAAAAAAAATACACTATTATGGAAATCAATTATAGCTGCCATTAGATATTCCAATGCCAGAACAATCAAGGTCCTATCAGCCTGTATATTAAAAAAGAAAAAGATAAGCAGTAGTAATTTTTTTCCACAAAACAAACAATTAAATTACAAAATGAAAGAGAGAAAATCATATAGAAGAAGAGAATATTCATGAGTATTTTAACATAAATAGATTAGAAAATTAAATATCTTTAAACCAGTATACAACCACAAACACTTTAGAAAACAAATTTTTTGACATTTATCTATATCACTCTCTTGGAGGCATTTCAACAAACACATTATATGCAACCAAGAAAGCTTTATCATAAGCATCATTCGAACTTCCAACATTTAACTTCAAAGGCCAAAAATCTATTCTCTTCCCCTGTTTTATAACAACAAGAGGTTCTGACTAAAACACTTGAAAATTAACTTCTTCAAACCCAAAATATATCATATTCAAGTTCTAGAGATACCCTATTCGGAAAATTATTGGAGATCTGAACTGAAAAAAAAAATAGCTTGAAGACCTAAAATATGCCATTTACTCAGTATATATTATGTGTTTTATCATGTAGTCAGCATATCAAAAATATCAAATTAAGTGCATATATAGTTGACATTTAAACACTCAAGAAACACTGGAAAATTAACTTTTTCAAACCCAAAATTTATCAACTTAATTGAAAACAAAAAATATTTTACATTTAATCACACAACAAAACTTACTTCAATAATATCATAATCGAAACATCATCAATAGTTCTAGAATCAAATAAAAAAATACACATATAAATCCCAACGCAATATTTTTTATACATATAAAGAGAGATGGGTTGAACTCACCTAGAGAGAGAGGGAGAGGGAGAGATCGTTGTCCTCAGAAAGCTCATCTATGGCATTGGTGGCAGCGGCTTTGAAGGAAAGCAGGGGCTTGCTGCTCAAATGGATAGATCGATCGAGATGAGAAGATTAGAGATTGAGAAACTATTGATGGAGAAAAGAGAGTGAGAGTGCAGTGTCCAACGAGAAGGTGATGGAGAAAAGATTAGTGTAACATGTTATAGGAGAAATTGGTATTTGCTTTGATTGTTGTATCACCAAATTGGGAACTTCCTTTTGAATTGATGTGCGATTTGAGTGATTATGAAATAAGAGTGGTTCTGGGACAATGAGTTGATAAGGTATTCCAAATGATTTAGTATGCTAGTCGAACCTTGAATAATGCTCAATTAAATTATGCAACTACTGAGAAGGAATTACTTGCAATTGTCTTTTTGTTCGATAAGTTCAGGCCATATTTAATTGGTGATAAGGTGATTGTTTACACAAATCATTCCGCTATTAAGTACCTTATGACCAAGAAGGATGCCAAACCCCACTTGATTTGATGGGTCCTATTATTGCAAGAGTTTGAAATGGAAATTTATGACTAAAAAGGGACAGAAAGTCTAGTTGCAGATCCTTTATCTAGATTGGAAAAAAGAGAAGAGTCTAATGAGAAAGAGGAACAAATCGATGAAAACTTCCTGATGAACAATTATTTTCCATTGAAAGTGAAGAAAAGCTACCTTGGTTTGCTGATTATGTCAATTATTTGATAGCTAAACTCAAAATGTTCTATTCAGAAGTCAAGCATTACTATTGGGAAGAGCCCATTCTCTTTTGTCATTGTTCTGATCAAGTAATTAGAAGATGTGTCTCGGATGAGGAGATGATTTCCATTCTTTCTCATTGCCATACATTACATTGTGGTGGTCACTTTGGAGGAACAAGGATAGCAGCAAAAGTTTTGCAATGTGGGTTTTATTGGTCTACATTATTTAATGATGTTAGTGCCTTTGTCAAGAATTGTGATCGTTTCCAAAGGACCGGTAACATATCAAGAAGAGATCAAATGTCGATGACTGGAATTCTGGAAGTTGAGTTGATTGATGTGTGGGGAATAGATTTTATGGGGCCTTTCTCATCTTATAATAACAAGTACATTTTGCTGGCAGTAAATTATGTTTTTAAATGGGTGGAAACTGCAACAACTCCTACTTGTGATGGTAAGGAGGTACTTAAATTCCTTCATAAATATATTTTTACCCATTTCGGTACTCCAAGAGCAATTATTAGTTATAGAGGAAGTCATTTATGCAACAAGTCATTCATAGCTCTATGCCCTTGTTATGGAGTTCATCATCAGACCGCCTTACCTTATCATCCTCAAAGTAATGGTCAAGTAGAGATATCAAACAGAGAAGTTAGATGATGCATTATGGTCATATAGAAGAGCTTTCAAAACTCTCATTGGGATGTCTCCCTATAGATTGGTATTTGGGAAAGCATGTCATTCACCGGTTGTGTTAGAACACTATGCTTACTAGGCAATAAGGAATTTGAACATGGACATGGAAGCAGCTGGTGAGAAAAGATTGTTGCAGCTAAATGAATTGGAAGAGTTTTGGAATGAAGCGTATGAGAACGCAAATAATTTTATAGAAAGGACCAAGGCTTGGCATGACAAGAATCTAGTGTAAAAAGAGTTCCAATCGGGTCAGCAAGTGTTATTATTCAACTCGAGGTTGAAACTCTTTCCGGGAATGATGAAGTCCCGATGGTCCAGACCATATACACTTGTCAAGGTGTTCCCATATGGTGTTGTCGAAGTGAGTAATGAAAAGAAAGGAAGCTTTAAAGTGAATGGGCAAAGACAACGTGTACTTGGGCAGTTCATACGACCAAGAAAAGTCTGACATCCTCTTGACGCAAATCTGAAGAGGAGCTCAGCATCCGACTAAATGACGTTAACGACAGTGCTCTTGAGAGGCTTCTTAAGCTTTTAGTTTTTGTTATCTTCGATAGTTTCAATTTTTATGTTAAGAATTTTTAGTTGCACAATTTTATTTTGGTTTAGTATATTTTTATTTATTTAGTTTTAGTTTTGTTTTCATAATGTAAATAATTATTTTTATTTGGATTTGTAATGAAAATCGTGAAAATCACGAAAATGTTCAAGTTGGATCAGGTGGTAGTACCTGCGCTAATGAGCCATAGAGAGAAATTTTTTTGGCCCAAGCATTAGCACCCCTGCACCTCTGCGAGCAACCTTTCACTACCAATTTTTGAGAAAAAAATTTTGGCCCAGGCTTTAGCACCTTTACATCTCTACGAGCGCCCCTATGCTAGTTTGAGGCTGTTAGAAAAAGGGGGGGTTTTAAACTTAAAATTTTTAAGAATTTCAAAAGCCCTCTTTTCTCCTTCTTCTACACTTTGCCCAACCCACTCTCTCTTTCTCTCGTCTCACCTCAAAACCTCAATAACCACCCAATGTCCTCAACAATTTAACTATAAAACACCTCTAATCCCAAAATAATTAACAGCCAAGCTCTAATTTCTTCCCTTTTTCACTTAAAACCCAAAAATCAAACAAAAACTCAAGCCCTAAGCCCCAATTCCGAAATTAAAGAGGAAAGCTTTGGTTTTTGCAAGTTTTGGGTCTTCATCTACAACATGTGGGTAGAAAATCATTATCAAGTAAGGGTTTACATTTATCTCAAACTTTTTCATTTGATATTTGATTTATGAGATAAATTTAGCCTTGTGGGAGAGATTGGTATTGTTGATTGTTGTTGGTATTGTTGAACGTCAATTTTTGTTGATTGTTATTTGGGAAATCAAGCAAAAAAAAAAGGGAGGTGCTACCTAAATATTAGTAGGATTATTGAAAGAAAAAAGATACAAATTGCTTGATTTATGGGTGATTATTGATTGAGTTCTTTGAGGTAGAAGTAAGTTATGTGAAGAAAAGTTGAAGATGGGACAAAAATCAAGAAGTTCTAAGGGGGCTGGTACGTCTAGAAAAAGGTGAGAACCTACACCAACCCCTGATTATGATGCGAATTGATTTGCTAGTAAGGAATCTGAAGAGTGGTATGAGGATATATGCAGAAAGCAATAATTCCGGAAAGGGGAATGGAGTATAATGCTGATCCTTATAATTGCTCAATCTAAGAGCCTATTCGGGCTACATTGCAAGAAGAGCGTGGAGTGGAGTACCTTCATGAGAGAGGAATTGCCAGATGTGAACAAGTCATTGGTGTATGAGTTCTATGTCAAATACAAAGAGATGAAGAATGGCAAGGTATATTTTAGAGGAATTCAAGTGCACCTCTCTATACAATATGTAAAAGCTATTTATGGAACTCAAAGTCAAACTCTGGAAGAAGACGAATGTGCACATTTTCACAATGGGGACATTTACTATGAGAGAGTGGCAGAGGAATTTTTTTTTCCAAGGGCTAGATGGATAGCTAAAAACAATGAACCCCAAAAGATCCCCTTGTATCAATTCAATAGGGAAGCTCGTGATTTGACCTATTTTATGTCGTCTCAGTTCTTGCCTGTGATGCACTTCACTAAGGTTACTCGTGAGCGGGATCTTTTTGGTTTGTGTCATAATGAAGGGGATGAAAATTGATCTTGGGTGAGCAATTTGTAACAGCATCAGGCATACCTCACGAGGTACTACTAATGGGGGACTAGGCCATGGTTCATTTCCCTTTTTAGCTAAACAAAACCACTACATGATGCAGTGAAACTAGCACATGCATAATTATGTGAATGAGTGGAATGCGTATGAGACATCCCATATTAACCAACTTAACATTTTGGTCAACCGTTGGTCTCTCAATGAGGAGGATCTCCATTACTTCAACTCTCCACCACAGTTTCATCAATTTCAGGGTCCACCACTAGCACCACCGTCTTGAAACACCATGTCGAGTAAGATAAGTTTATTTTCCTTAGTTTTTATTTAAACATTGGGGACAATGTTTAGATTATGTTTGGGGAAGGGAGCTTAATTTCCGCTCGTTTTATTCGTGTTGTTTTGTTGTGTGTTTGTGTGTCTAGTTTGTGTTAGTTGTTTGGTTTAGAGTTTTGTTTTAGTGTGTAGTGAGACTAATATAAATGATGGTTGACAATAATTGTCAATGAGAACAAAGTGAATGTTTTGAGTATAATCCAAAGAAAATGAAATCTAAAAAACAAAATCTGTGTGCTTGATTGACCACTATGTTAGTTCATTTTAGTTTAGGCAACATTTGTTGAATATCTAGTCATGATGTTTAAATTGATATTTTTGATATTGATTATGCTTGCAAGAATTGGTTGGTGGATTGATGAATGGAAAGTGGAAGTTATTTTCTACAATTCTAGAACATACTTACTTGTTATTTGAGGCGAAATAATATATCATGTATGCTTAGGAATATGATTTAGGCTATCATTTGCACCGTTTGAGCTTTTCTGGCCGACCCAAAATTAATTGATCTTTTGATTAACCCTTTTTGAGATAACGTTGTATCTTTTTGTTCTAAGCCACTAATTAAGCCTAATATTTGAAACTTTGTTAGATAAGCGTCCCTAATATACTATGAGCACATGAGTTAAAATAGTTATGTGGATTGATTTGTAATGAGGTTTACTTGTGAATATAGTGAGATTAGAAAATAAAAAGTGCAAAAGATTAGAGAGAGTATATAAAAAAAAAAAGGTTCAATAAAAAACTACACTCCAAATATGAATATCTAAAAGAAACAAGTTTGGGGGAGTGTAGTTATCATATGCAAAAGAAGAAGAAAAAATTATATCTCTCTCTAAATAAAATTAAGAAACGGGATTATTGGATTATATATACTATGGGAGTAAAGTCGGTAATTTATGGTCATGTGCTTAGAGTATAGTGAGCTTAAAAACCTTTCTCATCTACCTTTACCTAAGCCATCATTACAAGCATATATAAGTCTTATTTATTCCTATGCATATCATAATTTATATTAGTGGATAATAGCAAGTAAGTGAGCCTATGGAGTTATTTGGTTTGAACGGATTGATTGGGGAGAATTTGGCCAGCATAATTGATTTCAAATATGTTTATTTAATGATGATGACTTGGTAATCTGAAATGTTAGTAGACTAAAGTGTGTTAAAGGAGTGTGTTGATTGAAATTTTGGATTGCATAAACTCTTTAGTAGTATTTTTTGAGAATTATATAATTAGCATTCATGATTATTGTAATGACCCAACTATTTCTAAGACCTTGGACCATTAAAACTATTACACATAGCTACTATTTTGGGAAACATACATAAGAAATAACATAACTTTATTTAAAACCCCAAAATCAATATTGTGCAAAATACAAAGTAAAATATGAAATATAAAATACGGTATGGGTACCCATTGTTTAATACATAAAAACATAAACTTTAATTTAAATACTAATTGCAGAAATACATCAAAACATAATTCAAAAGACTTTAAAATAACTTCATCCTCGATCGTCATGCAGTCCATTCAATCCATTTATCCTTAACATACAAGCCAAGTTGCCATGAATCCTTCCACCTTCCATATTCATTTTCCTGCATCAAGCTAAAAAATAAAGGAATGAGCCTAATGCCCATCAAGGAAAATCTACTAACAACATACATCATATAGATAACACTATAACATAAACATATAAATATACTATAAAACATATGACTATAAAAACATATATCATATAGGACTACAATATTAATGACCAATAGCTCATTAACATGGCATGTGATAAACCATCTAGGTCCTCTATTTACTAGTCGAGGTAGGTTAGATCACATGGTAGTATATGATAACTCATCTAGGTCCTCTGTCTACTAATTGAGGTAGGGTAAATCATAACTCTAAACCATGAAAATGATAAAAAAAATTGGGGCTTGCTATCTAAGCAAGTCATATACCAAAGCGACTACAAAACATATTCTTGGGGCTTGCTATCTAAGCAAGTCATATGCCCAAGGACAATAAAACATATTTATACATTTACATATTATAGCATAAAACATATCATAAGACACACATATATGCACATATAATCTATCTTATTTTCCTTACCACAAACCCGGATATTTGAGAACAAAAACAGGATTGGAACACTCCTAAAAACCAACAACAAAACCATGAGTATTTCTAAAGAATGAAGATGAAAAGAGAACTAAACCATCCAAGTAGAAACTTACCGAAAAGAACCTTAAGTTTAAAAAAACTTAAATACCTAACCAAGAATCATAAACAAGAGTTAGAATCTGAAAGGAAAATAAAAGAAAACGAAAGAACCATAAAGAACTGAACTTAGGGATAAGAATACCTTGAATGATCTTATGAATTGATCTAAACCTCAATACTAAAATCTCACTATATCTCACTTCTCAAGTGTTTAGAAAATCTTGGATTGATAAAGCTTTTAACCCAAGGGTTTAGAAAAGCTTGGATTGATAAAGCTTTTAACCTAAAACCCAAGTGTTTCTCTCTATAGTAGCCTTAGCCACTTGGAGGCTCTAAAGACTACTTGAAGAATGAAGAAAATGGCTGAGTACTAGGTCCAATTTATAGAGTTCAAGGAGTGAAACTAACTCCTTTTAATTTGAATAAATAAATGAATATAAAATGAAAAAGATTTGCATTTTTGTTCAACAGATGCCTAGAACTCGGTCAAAATCGTTTAAAGGCAGGTCCAAGAGGTTAAGAGATGTTTTAAGCTCGGATTCCACGGAGTTCAAAAATGCAAGGGTGGGGTCGATATATCACCCTCTATAGGTGATATATCGCTTTCACTATGTTGCCAAGTCTCTGTTCGATCATTCGTGCGAAGTCGATGTGTTTTCTGTATCTTCCGTAGGCGATATATCTGCTCCTATAGCTGCGATATATCGGCATACGTTGATATACCAAACACATATTTGCACTTATTCAACATATTTGAAATTGATTAAACAACTTGACTGAGTATAAACATGATTCTAGCATGTTCTGGAAGGTTCTAGCGCTTCTAGATTCTTCAATTACTAAATTATTTACTTAAATTGCTTAAATCCTCCAATAAACATGATTGCAACAAGTGTCTTGCTCTTAAATTCTATCTAAACCTTAGGATATAATGTATAATATTTCTAAAACCAGCAATATTAATCAAACCATATGTTATTATTAATATTTCTAAACTATAGGTTAAACTTATAAAATCCATAAGTGTTGCTATGAGTTTCCATCTAAGTCCCGACTTGAACCAAAATCCACGGAATCTAACATACTACAACAAATACTAACTACTACTATTATCTAGCTAAGTAAAAACTATGGGACACTACAATTATGAGGCATAAGTGTTATTGTTGGTATGATTAATGTTGTGTGTGTTGTTCAGTGTTGTCATTGTTGTTAGAGTCTAGGTTTGTTTTTATTTCTTTACTCGAGGGCAAGTAAAGGTAAAGTTTGGGAGAGTTTGTTAAGTCTAGTTTAGATGTGTTTTTATAGTTGTTTTAGGTGTTTATTTTTTACGGTTTATTGTTGTTTTGTGCAAAATTATGCTTGGTTTGTGTTGTTTTAGGTACTTTGGACTTGACAGGTGAATTGGATGATAACTGAAGAAATTGGAGCAAGAAACGGTGATTTTCGGGGAGTTTTTGAAGTTTGATTAGTGCAGCCATGCAATGTTGAAGGCAGCGGCACTATAGGATTTTTAAGCATTTTTTGCTGCAGGCATTAGCGTCCCTACACTACATTTAGTGCCCCAGCGCTATCAGAATATCAAAACTAGCGCCCTTGCACCATTAATAGCGCCCCTGCACCATTAATAGCGCCCCTATGCTATGCAAAGTTAGAGAAGCCTAAAAACCAGTTTGAAGTAGCGCCCCTACGCTACTGATGGCATCCTTGTGCCACTTCGAAGGAAAATTCTATTTTGAGCGTTTTATAGAGGGTTTTTTTTGGTCTTTTCACTTGTAATCATTAGGGTTCAATAAAAACACATTAAGAACGTCTTTTATCCGTTTCAAAACCGTAGGGAATTGTGAGAGCATCTACGGAGTTTGACATAAACGCTTTAATCGTCTTCAATTCTCCTTTTTTGTTTCTCACTATTTTCTGGTTCTTATTTTTTTTTCTTTTTATTTAGATGTTGATTATTAAGATGTTGAGCAACTAAGTTATTTTTCTAGGGCATTAATGGATTGTCCTAATCCTTTCACTACTATAAATATAGGCTTTCTCTGCGCTTTTTTTTCAACATTAAAGAAAAAGCGCAGAGAAAAGGTTTGAATGAGTATAAAATATTACATTTAATACCCACGCCCTATTTTATTGCGATTTAAAAAAAAAGCAGTGTAAAGTTTGAAGGTTAGGGAGGCAGGGACTTTTCTCTGCGGTTTTGGCTATAAAACCGCGGAGAAAAACCCTGTCCCCTCAAAAAACTACACGAGACTGTGACTTCCCCTCACTTCCCTCATTTGACACAGAGAGCACACAAAGCAGCAGCTCCACCATCGTCTCCACCCACGGGTAAGCCCCATTTTAACAATTTTAGCTTTTTTTTTTTCATTTTCTTGCATATCAAAGCTTTAAATCATGTAAATATACCATGTATTGATTTATTTTGAAGTTTTAGGGAAAAAATGAAGAAATATTGAGTGAGTTTAATGGGGTTTCAATGTATGTTTATAAGGTGATTTTCGTGTTTTTTCTAACGTTTTTTAAATATTATATAGGATTAGAAGACATTTTCATTGTTCAAAATATGTACTGCTCACTAAAACTTGATGTTTTTAATATATACTTCAGTTTTGGGGTATCTTTTATATTATCTACCTAATTTATTGGTGTAGAGTCCCAGAATATTTACTTAGCTAGCTAGATAGTAGTAGTTAGTATTTAGTTTATAGTATGATAATTACCGTGGATTTTGGTTCAAGCCGGGACTTAGTTGAACATTCGTAGCAACACTTATAGATTTTATAAGTTTAACCTATAGTTTAAGAATATTAATTATAACATAAGGTTTGATTAATATAGCTGATCATGAAGATGATATTTATTATACTATAAGGTATAGAAAGAACTAATAAGATCATGACACTTGTCAAGTGCATGTTTATTGAGAAATTAAGTATTTTTGAGGAATAGTTTTATAAGAGAAATATTTTAAAACCCCAGAATCTGCCAGCAGCTTTAAAATCGTTTTATGACTTAGTCAAAGCTGTTTACCCAATTCAAATTAGGCTGAAAAAGTGCAATTATGTTTATAATATTTCAGCGTATGCCGATATATCGCAGCTCTAGGGGCGATACATCGCCACACGGGGAATACGAAAAACACGTAACTTCTCACGAACGTTTCGACGAGCCTCGAGAATATAAGCCCAGGCGATATAAAGCCTACCATGGGCGATATATCGGCTCTAGGGCAACATTGTTAAACATTTTTGAAATCGAGCTCATTTTAATCCTTAACCTCTTAGCAAGCCTCTGAATCTTTTGACCGAGTCTTAACCCTCTGCTGAACGAATATTCAAATGTTTTCTAATTAAAATTCATTATTTTTATTCAAGCTGAGAGAATATCTTTTCATTTTTTTAATTCTATAAATAGGACCTAGTACCCAGCCATTTCTTTCATTCTTCAAACTGAGTTAAGAGCCTTCAAGTTGCTAGGTTTACTTTAGAGTGTTAAACACTCAGGTTGGGGTTATAACCTTTATCATCTTAAGCTTATTAAACACTTTGGAAGAAAGGTTAATAGTGTGTTTTTCTATAAGGTGTAGTTTGGTTCTAGTGCATTCAATGGTATTCCTATTAATTCCTAGTTCATTTCTGTATGTTTCATTATTTTCTTATAGATTTTCTCTACTCAAATCCTAACTTGGTGTTTTCCATTCTTGGTTAGGCATCTAAGTTCTTTGAACTTGAGGTTTCTTGTCGGTAAGTATCTTCTCGGTGGTTTAGTTCATTCCTTTTCATCTCTTTTCTTTTAGAAGTACTCACCTTTCTATTGTTGGTTTTAGGAGTGTTCCAAAATCCCGTACTTGTTCTCACATCCCGGTATTGGTAAGGAAAATGAGATAGTTATTATATGCTTATATAATTATTCTATAATATGTTTTTATATCTTATGATATATATATATATATGTTTTGGGGCTTATAGTTGCTTAAATAGAAAACCCCAACACTTTTATGTTCTTGGGGCTTATAGTTGCTTAGCTAGCAAACCTCATTGTATTTTGAGGCTTATAGTTGCTTAGTTAGCAAACCCCAATGTTTACCGTGGACATGGGTAGAATTGTGATATATGTTTATAGTATATTTTTATGATATAGTTTATGTATATGTTTTATGTTATTAGTTGATTTTCCTTGCTGGGCATTAGGCTCATTCCTTTATTTTTTTTATTTGTGTACGAAAATAGTTATGGCGGCGGAAAGATTCTTGGCGACTTGGGATTGTCTATTAAGGGAGAATGGATTCGGTGGACTGCGTGAATGATTCGAGGACGAAGTTGTTTTTAGTCATTTCAATTATGTTTTCTATGTATTTTCCGCACCTGATTTTGCAACGAATTTATTTAAGATTTAAGTTATGTTTTATTTTCAAACAATGGGATCCCATGTCATACCCCAAATTTTATGTATTTTAACCTTTGCTTTACCGTTTTTAATCAAGTTATGACTGTGTATGTTTTCTTAAGATTAGTGTCTATGTATAGTAGTTTTAATGGTCCAAAGTCCAGAATTAGTTAGGTCATTACAATTGGTATCTGAGCAAACGGTTCATTCGCATGAAGGTCTCCTCGATACACACGCTCAAGCTTCAAATCTAACCGCCAAGTAAGTGTTTATGTTATAGTTATTATGTTTATATGTATAGCTAACAATTTTAGCCTTTATGTTTTTAGTTAAGAATGAATGGAGCATTAACTTATGAGGATATCCGAGCCATTAAGGCCTTAAAAATGATTAGAGAACCAAGAAACACCGTAGGAGTGCTAGAAAGAATCACTTGAAGACTACTTTTGTTCCACATGGAGATAGGTCACCTCCAAAAATCTATGCAGATCATGATGAGATCAACGGAGCAATACGTTTTAGTAATTAGACTTTTTAGAGATTATCCTACTGTGATTGCAGCCTTAGAAGAAATTTCGAAGACGATAGATGACGAAGATGAATTGCCGGTAGCTATGAGATATTACTTTCTCATACTTAGGTTCACTTCAAAAATGGAATTTCAATTTACAAATGAGCAAAAACATAGAATTTTTACGAATCTTCCTCGAGAGCATTTTGAGGCACAAGACAATGATGACTATGAAGAAATAGATGACGATATGCTAGATGAAGGATCAGATGTAGAAGATCCCGATTTTTAGAATAGATTAGTTTCCCTGTTTATTTTCTTTTATGATTGTAAATAGTGATTTTTTTTTCCAAATTAATATCATTGTTATTTTGTTAACATGTATCAGTTTGATTTTTCTTTTGCAATCATAATAAATAATTAATTTAATAAATAACGACTAAGTTCGGTGAGGGTTGATACAAATCAATGAATTGGGTTCTCTAATTGAGAGTTAGGGGGCCATAGTAGTGGGAACGATTTTACTGATCCTAGCCCTCCCTCAATATGGTTAACTTTGGAACAACGATGAGTTTCGAGCCTAAGAATTAAGTCTTATAGGATGATTAGAAACAAACTTAGAAAATAATAAAGATGTTTTATTTTTCTAAGTATAGAAACATACCCTAATTATAAATAAGGCTTATATATTTTTTCATAAGAAACCATAATTAATAGGTATGAGTTATGTTTGCTTAGATTAAGTTTTGCCTTAGAGCCTATTAGGGCAAGTTCTAATATGCTTTCTCGACTATTAGAACTTTGCTAAAGATGTCACCCAGAAGGTCTGCAAGCATAAATGCCAATGCCTCCAGCGCCGCTCCTCAGAGTAATGAAGCTCCTCCAGTTCACAGAAGGGGATTGTGTTCTACTGCCAACCGAAGCGCACTGCAGCCGCTGCCGGTTGACATAACCGCAAATTTTTTTTGGCTACGACAACAAGTGGAAGAGCTGCTACAACAACAGACCCAACCTCCACCTCAGCTGCAACCAAGCCTCAACAAATGGCTCAAGTACCCCATCAAGTAGGTCCTTATGGGGGATGGCCAATGGCGAACTATGCACCATACCCATCTCAGCACATGGCGCCAATCTAGGAGCGGTTTCGTAAGCAACACACTCTGAACATTGAAGGGACAATAGAGCCCTTTGAGGCAGAAGAATGGCTCAGAAATGTAGAACCGATTCTAGCGCATATGAATCTCGGCAACGCGGACCGCATATCTTGCATTTCGTCTCTACTTAAGAAGGATGCTAGAATATGGTGGGACTTAGTTCAGCAGACTCACGATATCGCCACCATGACATGGACAAGATTTGTGGAGTTGTTTCACAAGAAGTACTACAACTCGGCAGTCATCGCTACAAGGGTCGAGGAGTTCGCTAGTCTGAAGTAGGGTAACTTGACAGTAGTAGAATATACTCGGCAGTTCGACAGATTACCCAAGTTTTCACCATAGTTGGTTCCAACTGACTTTCTGAGGGTGACCAAGTTTGTTAGAGGACTTATACCAAAGATTGAGTTAGGGGTCAAGATAGAAAACCCGAGAAATACTACTTATGCCGATGTTCTAGAAACGGCAATAGAAGTGGAAAGGCTTCAGGCGAATGTTAGTAAAGACGAGGCTAGTAAGCTTGAGCCTAAACAGCAGGGTCAACCCCAGAATGGTCAGAACAACCATCAGTCCAACAAGAATATTAATGGTCAGAAAAGAAGGCATTTTGACAACAAGCAGTCCGACAACGATAAAAGAGCACGGACAAACAATGAAGGCAATAAGTCAGAATACCCGCGATGCTCTAAGTGCCAAAAGAAACATCTTGGGGAATGTCATGCAAAGACTAAGGAATGTTAGAATTGTGGTCAGGAAGGTCACCAAAAGAAAGAGTGTCCCCAGTTCAAGCCAGAGGGTAAAAGGGACGACAAGATGGTTCCTGCCATGATATTTTCCTTAACCCAAGGAGAGGCTGACGCTAGCAACAAAGTGGTCATAGGTCAGATTCCTATCCTCAATAATATATGTTATAGTATTGTTTGATTCGGGAATAGCGTACTCGTATATATCATTAGGAATGATAGAGAAATTAGACAAACCTTTTAGAACTAGGTTTGTAACATGGTTTCCTTCGGGTGAAGTAGTCCTATCATCACGAATAGTGCGAGACGTACCGAATAGAATTGAGCACATAGAGCTAGAAGGAGACCTAATAGAACTAGAGATCAAAGAATTTGACGTGATAGTAGGAAATGACTAGCTAGGAAGGCATGGCGCAACCATCGACTGTAGACGTAAGCAAGTAACATTCGAGACTCCTGACGGTCAGAGACTATGCTATATGAAAATTTTTTTAGGACTATGTATGCTATTTATTTCATCTCTCAAAGCTCAAAGGATGACAGAAAAAGGATGTTATGCATTCTTAGCCAATGTTACAAATATGGTAAAGGAAACACCACTGAAGGTTTGAGACATCCTCATTATAAAGGAATTCCCAGAGGTATTTCCTGACGACTACCAGGATTGTCACCGACATGGGAGACAGACTTCACAATCGAACAAGTACTGGGCACCGAGCCATTCGCCATGGGGAGCACTGGTTCTATTTGTGAATAAGAAGGACGAAAGTATGCGGATGTGTATAGATTACCGCGAGCTGAATAAGGTGACAATTAAGAATAAGCACCCACTACCCCGAATTAACTTGTTTGATCAACTCTGAGGGGAAACCATTTTTTTTATTGATCTACGGTCAGGGTATCACCAGCTCAAAGTACAAGAAAAGGATAATCCCAAGACGACTTTTAGAACTCGTTATGGACATTACGAGTTTCAATTTATGTCTTTCGGTCTTGCCAACGCTCTAGCTGCATTTATGGATTTAATGAATAGAGTGTTTAAGGATTACTTGGATATCTTGGTGTACCCAAAAGGATGAAGTTGAGCATGAAAAACATTTAAGATTAATCTTGTTATGATTAAAGGAGCATCAACTTTACGCCAAGTTCAAGAAGTGCGAATTTTGGCTTTCCCAAGTAGTGTTCCTCGGGCACATAGTATCCAAGGAAGAAGTGGCTATAGACCCATCTAAAGTATAGGCTGTGAAGGATTGGCCAAGACCAAAGAACGCATCATAGGTAAGGAGCTTTCTAGGATTAGCAGGTTATTAACGGAGGTTTGTAGTGGGCTTTTCCAAGATAGCCACTCCACTCACCAACCTGACCTGGAAGCAACAACGGTTCAATTGGACTGATAAGTGTGAAGAAAGCTTCCAGTTGCTTAAGGATAAGTTGTACTCAGTACCAGTACTTTATGTACCGACAACCAATGATAAGTTTGTCGTCTATTGCGATGCGTCGAAGCAAGGATTGGGTTGTGTGCTAATGCAGAATGATAAGGTGATAGCCTGCGCCTCAAGGCAAACGTAGTTGCTGATGCGCTAAGTAGGAAGAATTACAGAAGTCTAGTCTCCTTAGCAGAAATAGAAAAGCCGCTACAGCAGGAGCTGATCAATGCTAGAATAGAAGTAGTCATTGATAAAACTTGTCCATACAGTCAAGTCTGTTAGAAGATATACGGATTGGGCAAGGGCATGATGACACATTAGTAGCAAATATGGATGCAGTTAGAGAAGGCAAGGCCACAGATTTCTCAATATTTGGTCAAGGGTTATTGAGATATAAGGATCGGGTATGCGTGCCAAACAATCAAAGGATTAAGATGACGATTCTAGAAGAAGCGCACAGTACCCCATACTCAGTTCACCCAGGATCGACTAAGATGACTCACGACATCAAAGCAATATATTGGTGGTCAGGAATGAAGAAGGATATCGCAGAATTTGTGTCTAAGTGCTTAGTATGCTAGTAAGTGAAAGCAGAACATCAGCGGCCTGCAGGTTTATTTCAACCACTTAGCATACCAAAATGGAAATGGGACGATATAGCTATGGATTTCGTGATAGGTTTGCCACGAACAAGTAAGCAACATGATTCAGCTTGGGTAGTAATAGATAGACTAACCAAGTCAGCTCATTTCCTGCCTGTTAAGACTTCATACACAGCGAATCAATACACAGACGTTTAAGTCCAAGAAATAGTACGACTGCTTAGATTCTCTAAGAAAATAGTATTCGATAGAGGATCAGTGTTTACATCGAGATCTTGGAGTAAGTATTTGTCACTGATAGAATTCTCTTACAACAATAGCTACCAGTCAACGATCGGGATGTCATCTTATGAGTTATTTTATGGAAGAAGGTGCAGGTCGTCATTGCATTAGGAAGAGGTAAGAGAAAGACAGCTCCTTGGTCGCGAAGTTGTTAGAAAAGCTCAGGAAGCAGTAGCGCTGATTAGAAAGCATATGCTCGCTGCTCAAAGCCGTCAGAAAAGCTATGCGGATGCCAAGAGGCATGATGTGGAATTCAAAGACGGAGATCAAGTCTTCCTAAAGATATATCCTATGAAAGGCGTGAAGTGGTTTGGGAAGAAAGGCAAGCTTAGTCCTCGGTTTTTAGTTCCTTTTGAGATATTGGACAAAGTGGGAGCAGTTGCGTATAGATTAGCCCTACCACCAGCTTTAGTTGATAGACACAATGTGTTCCACATCTCAATGCTATGAAAGTATGTGTCAGACCCGTCCTCAAGTACGATACGATAGCACTCTAGAAAGACTTGAGTTACGAGGAATGACCTGTTAACATCCTAGATAGAGGGATAAAGTAGTTACAGTCCCAGAGTATTCTGATAGTCAAAGTCCTATGGAGTAATAGTTTTGAACGAGAGGCAACGTTGGAGTAGGAGGAACACATGTTACCCTGGTATCGGGAATTGTTTGATTAGTAAATTTCGGGGACGAAATTCTTTTAAGTAGGGGAGAATTGTAGAGTCCCTGAATTTTCACTTAGCTAGCTAGATATTAGTAGTAATAGTAGTAGTTAGTATTAGTTTATAGTATGATAATTACCGTGGATTTTGGTTCAAGCCGGGACTTAGTTGAACACTCGTAGCAACACTTATAGATTTTATAAGTTTAACCTATAGTTTAGGAATATTAATTATAACATAAGGTTTGATTAATATAGCCAATCATGAAGATGATATTTATTGTACTATAAGGTATAAATTGAACTAATAAGATCATGACACTTGTCAAGTGCATGTTTATTAAGAAATTAAGTATTTTTGAGGAATAGTTTTATAAGAGAAATATTTTAAAACCCCAGAATCTGCCAGCAGCTTTAAAATTGTTTTATGACTTAGTCAAAGTTGTTTACCCAATTCAAATTAGGCTGAAAAAGTGCAATTATGTTTATAATATTTCAACGTATGCCGATATATCGCAGCTCTAGGGGCGATACATCGCCACACGGGGAATACGAAAAACACGTAACTTCTCACGAACGTTTCGACGAGCCTCGAGAATATAAGCCCAGGCGATATAAAGCCTACCATGGGCGATATATCGGCTCTAGGGCAACATTGTTAAACATTTTTGAAATCGAGCTCATTTTAATCCTTAACCTCTTAGCAAGCCTCTGAATCTTTTGACCGAGTCTTAACCCTCTGCTGAACGAATATTCAAATGTTTTCTAATTAAAATTCATTATTTTTATTCAAGCTGAGAGAATATCTTTTCATTTTTTTAATTCTATAAATAGGACCTAGTACCCAGCCATTTCTTTCATTCTTCAAACTGAGTTAAGAGCCTTCAAGTTGCTAGGTTTACTTTAGAGTGTTAAACACTCAGGTTGGGGTTATAACCTTTATCATCTTAAGCTTATTAAACACTTTGGAAGAAAGGTTAATAGTGTGTTTTTCTATAAGGTGTAGTTTGGTTCTAGTGCATTCAATGGTATTCCTATTAATTCCTAGTTCATTTCTGTATGTTTCATTATTTTCTTATAGATTTTCTCTACTCAAATCCTAACTTGGTGTTTTCCATTCTTGGTTAGGCATCTAAGTTCTTTGAACTTGAGGTTTCTTGTCGGTAAGTATCTTCTCGGTGGTTTAGTTCATTCCTTTTCATCTCTTTTCTTTTAGAAGTACTCACCTTTCTATTGTTGGTTTTAGGAGTGTTCCAAAATCCCGTACTTGTTCTCACATCCCGGTATTGGTAAGGAAAATGAGATAGTTATTATATGCTTATATAATTATTCTATAATATGTTTTTATATCTTATGATATATATATATATATATGTTTTGGGGCTTATAGTTGCTTAAATAGAAAACCCCAACACTTTTATGTTCTTGGGGCTTATAGTTGCTTAGCTAGCAAACCTCATTGTATTTTGAGGCTTATAGTTGCTTAGTTAGCAAACCCCAATGTTTACCGTGGACATGGGTAGAATTGTGATATATGTTTATAGTATATTTTTATGATATAGTTTATGTATATGTTTTATGTTATTAGTTGATTTTCCTTGCTGGGCATTAGGCTCATTCCTTTATTTTTTTTATTTGTGTACGAAAATAGTTATGGCGGCGGAAAGATTCTTGGCGACTTGGGATTGTCTATTAAGGGAGAATGGATTCGGTGGACTGCGTGAATGATTCGAGGACGAAGTTGTTTTTAGTCATTTCAATTATGTTTTCTATGTATTTTCCGCACCTGATTTTGCAACGAATTTATTTAAGATTTAAGTTATGTTTTATTTTCAAACAATGGGATCCCATGTCATACCCCAAATTTTATGTATTTTAACCTTTGCTTTACCGTTTTTAATCAAGTTATGACTGTGTATGTTTTCTTAAGATTAGTGTCTATGTATAGTAGTTTTAATGGTCCAAAGTCCAGAATTAGTTAGGTCATTACAATTGGGTTTGTAATAAAGTTAATATTAATTAAGTTAAATATTTAGCATGTATTGTATTTTACATTATTTTTATATTATAATAATGTTATTTACATAATTTTTATATTATAATATTATTTCATACATAAATTTTTATTTTATTTACGTAATGAATTTTTTAAAAGTTTATTTTTGTTAATTATACTATTTTAGGATAAATTCAATTACCATATATTTACTAATGTTTAAACTTTTATCGTAGGAAATATTTGTTTGAATTTGAGTTGTATTGAAATTGTTGAAGATTAATTTTGAAGGTGAGTAATAATTTCTACTTAATTTTTTTGATATTTACAAACTATTGTTAGAGGAGTTTGAATATATTATATATTCTTTCGTCGTGAAGTAGAATCTGAGATAAAATTGTGTGCTGCGGTGGCTATGAAAACAGAGGTGTTGATGTGGTTTTTAGCCAACAGTGAATTATGAAAATCGCTGGGATGGATTTATGCTTAATGGTATACCGCAATAAGAAAAAAATACATAAGAATACGAGAAAAGATCTCTCAAGAAGACTTGTCTTTTTTACATGGTTCGGGGGTTAAAATCCACCTAGTCCACGTGTCTATATTATTACTATTTTTCTCTCTAATTTTTTACAGAGTTTTTGTATTACAAAAACATCCTCTTTCTTCCCTATCCAATATCTTAGTATTTATAGAGAAAAACCATGGATAGGCTTTGAGTTCATCACGTGACTTAACCCTCAGTGTAACCTATACCACATTAAATCATAAATATTATAATTTATCCTAAGGTATGGTCATATCATTAGGTAAAACTAATCATGGATCCTTATAGATAATCGGACATGCCATGCCTGACCATGCACGATTATATTGCATGTCCGGGTTTTTAGGGATCCGCGGACATGCTATGTCTGACCATGCACATCTATATAACGTATCCAGGTTTATAAAGATCCAGGGATACGTCAAGTCCCTAGCGTACCCCGAGCTGAATATATCGTGAGCTCGTGTCACGGGTGCTATGCCTTATAAACATTACAAGCTTGTGCTTATCGCTTTGCATTCCCCAGCTCATGTTATATTCCTGGGGAAAATACAGACTTAAGGATCATCTGCTACAGTTCTTTACTCGCTAGCTGTACACGAGCTAAATAAAAGACTCGTACTGAATTTTATGACGTACATTTTCCCCCCAAGTCCTTTCTCGTGTTTTATGACATCACCTTCTGATTTACACGGTGGGGACTTTTAATCTTTCGTCGCAATTATCCAGCCTTTCCCACTACTCGAGTATTAGACACGTGGAACACGAAGATTGGTGTTTGTTCGGATTTCGAGGACTACATTAATGGTCTGGCCAACTTTTTGCCAGCGTTTCGCCTTTCGAAACACTACCCTCAGATCTTGAACTGGTTTGATCGGATGGTCCACGTTGTTTTATACCTTTTATGTATAAAAAGGGAGAGGTCAATTCCACAGTTTACCACCTTTCATTCAAAAAATTTCCTCATTTTCTATCTTCTGTGTTTTCAAACCTTCTTCCTTTTTAGAGAAAAGAAAAACCTTAAAACCCTTTGTTCTCAAAATCTTTCAAAGACCCATTTCGAAGACCCAACTGTTCAGCTGCTCAGGAGTGAGTTTTCCAATCCTTACGAAGCATACCTCTTCTATCGATGATCATACTGTAAGTCTTATCACTTCTTATGGGATCTTTCCTTATAGATTTCTGCAATTTATTTACCATGTTCTTTCATGCTTCACCGTAGTCAATATTAGAGGGTCTTCTTAATTTTTTGGCACATAGGTTTCAACTTTAGGTTTACACTAAAGGTTTTGAACCTTTCCTAAGAATATGATATTCATGACATAGGATATTTTCTGGGTAGATTTGGGTAACCTCTGACAAATTTGAAAAATACCCATCAGGTGTATAGAAGATGAAAGGTTAGGCTTCAAAGAAAAATCAGATTGCTTAGGGAACACATTTTTTTCTGTATGGTTTTTCTCTAAACCGCCCCCCAAGGACAATAGTGGCCGGATTTTCTAACACACGGATCCCTAAAGATCAAGGGTCTGTTGGGAAACCTAGGCGCGTAGCGTAGGTAGCGCGTGGCATCACGCAACGGTCTGAGATTAACTTAGGTCAAGCATCAAAAGCACCAATTTTCCTTCATGCTTTCTTGCATTTATCTTTATAAAATATTAGGTCGCCTATTAAGTGATTCGTTGTTCTTGTTCGCTAGGAAATCTAATGGCACCCAAGAAAAGCGTACCCAAGAAGAGTGCAATCGGCTCCTCATCTCGACAAATCAACAAGGGAAAAGAGATTGCCTCCGAATCTACAATCCCTCAGTTTGGTCCCGTGGGGGAGTAGGAGGCCATGGTCACGACCCAAGGAAGGGTCAACAAGATAATGCTGTCCCATAACATTGAGGCCGGGTCTGGGGTCCTCATAGCCCGACCTCCGTATGAAGGGGAAAGGAGTTGCATGCCTCTCCAGGATGATTTCGCGACCTGGAGCGATGAGCATATGAAGGCGAGGGCCTTCCTTCCTCTAGACCAGTACTTCGCTGACTTCCTCAACTACGTGAAGTTGGCGTCGTTTCAACTTCCCCCGAACTCATACTGACTGTTGGCGGGGTTGAAGTATCTTTTCTTGAAGCACGAATGGGAGGTCCCTACTCCAGCGAATATTCTTTAGTTTTTCTGCCTCCAGGCCAGCCCGGAACAATGAGGGTGAGGTGATGGGTTCTACTTTTTGACCCGATTCCTGTACTCGCTCTCGGTCATCGAGCTCCCCAGCCATCCCAATGACTATAAAGATCATTTTTTTATGTTGAATGGGTTCCGCAACTGTGATCATCGATACTTCAATCGTCCTCATAAGTTTTCTTTCCTTTTCTTTCTTAGCTCGTTAAACCATTCTCGTTGTATCTGGATCTACTTCTTGTTTATACACTAGTTGAGTAGTGTTTTTGTGCAGTCATATTCGTGAGGACGGACAAATCTGTGACCTTCGAGGGTCAATATGATATGCTATCTAGGTTTCCTCCTAGTGAGAAGGATTACCAGCAGCTCGTGACAGACAAAATGATGCTGGCATGTAAGTTAATTACTGGAGGCCAGACTCTGGCTTTGAGAAGAACACGGGCTAACCTCCCGGTGGTTCGCGAGCTCCTGCCTACCCATGAAGGGGATGCGGAGGCTGCTGAAGGTGAGGATCAAGGAGAAGTTGAAGTACCTCTCATGCGAAAGAGGCGGGCTCCTGAGGCTGCTCGGGACCCTGAGTTAGAGCGAGCTTCTTCGGGGGCAGCAGCTGGCCCCTCCGGCCAAGGTAACCCATACCCCTATAGGGATTTAGATAAGGCTATTGCTGACCTTAGGCTAGTTAGGTTTAATCCAAACCAGCTCGTCCATCGCCACCTTGTCGATTCAGATGTTGTAGACTTAGACTCCCCCTCTCCTCCAGCAGTTCCAAGGCCGGAGGTCGTGACAATATACTCCTCCTCTAGCCTGGAGGGTAGGACTTTTTATTGTACTGAATGTGTATACACATTTTATGTAAACTGATGACTTTATATGTATATTAACATCCTTATCATTCTTTTAAAGCGAGGAGATGGCACAACCAGGGGTTCCCGATATCCCCACGATTTTCTAGGAGGGAAAATCCAGCTCAGGGCCAGTCGTGAAGAAGCTTCGATTCTAAGCAAACAAGACACCTCCTGCGACAGGGACTACCTCCAAATCCCCGGCTAAGGGGAAAGGCTTGAGCTCGGTAGCTCCTATTGCTGCTGCTTAGGAGAAAAGGGGTCCTCCCCCGCCCCCTCCTCGATTTCCATCTGCCTCTGCTCGGGATCAGACAGCATAAGCTAATCTTATAGCTTCTATTGTCCATGCCACCACCGTACGCATGCCAGTCAATGCTCAGGACTTGGAGAAGATCCTCGATACTTTTCGGGGGACTCTCTATGAGACAATGAACCACGTGGTGGAGCACATATACAAGGCCAACCCAAAGGACCTGAAGGTAATTGAAGAGAGGGCTTTGGAGAACTTCCTGGATTCCGCCTTAGGGATGACCATTATAGTAAGATAGATGTCCTCAGTTAAACATGCATATATTAATTTTTCTTCCTTTTATTTTACCCCAGTATGCACCTTACTTGTTTCCTTATTTTTATTTTTGCAGTTAGTCCTGACTCAGCACTGCAGCATAGCCCAGGCCAGGGCTAGGAATGAGGAGCTTCAAGCTGAGCTCCAGGTTGCCCAGTCCACCCAACTGCTGCTCAAAAAAATGAGCAGGCTGCTAAAGCTGCCCTTGCAGCTGCTCAAAAAGGTGAGCTCGATGCCAAGGGTGCCCTTGCATCATCCCAAGAAAGCGAGCAGGCTACAAAGATTGTGTTGGCCGCTTTTCAAGTTGAGGTCACGGAGGTTGTTGTTAAAGAGGAAAAAGTGGTCTCGCTGACCTCCATGGAGAGCATGTTGTACCATTGCTGGGCTTTCAACAAGGATGGTAACTTCTCCTTCCTGACTCCTGAAGTGTGGGATCCCTACCTCAAGAAGTTCAAAGCTCAGATCCTACAAGAGCAGTCTGAGACTGAGGATGCTTCCACCGCGGGTGAGCAGGAGACCGAAGAGGTTACATCCTCAGAACGCCCTAGAGGGGCTTGATGGCATTTTTTCTTTGTTTATTTTTTTTGTAAACATTTTCCATTTGGCTTAGATTGAGGTTATTTTCCTCGAGACAATTTGTTTTTAATTCATATATCTAACTTTTTATCTATTTGTCTTTTCCTTGATTGTTTCTCATGTTTATTCTTTTCTAGACTTGCAGACTCAAATCTTAGGAATCGACTTTTAGATCGGGATAGACATTTTGAACTTGGTTATATCCAAAGTTAATGTGTTAATTTGTATCATACCTGTCAAGCATCAGGCCCTGGACCCGGTTATATCTGGGATTTAAATATTTCAAACTCAATCCATGTTTGGTTTACTGTTATCTAAAGCTTCTATGGAAGCCATCGAATTTACAATTTTGCTAACTTCTAAGTTTTGGACGTGTTTGACTCTAGGATAGTTTTGTATGATTTAAAACTTAGTTCGTGCAAGGTTTATTAACACCTCGTATTTTTCTAAAACAAAAAACATCGGTTAATCAATTTTACAAACTTCTATTAAATTATTATATCCATGTTTAGGAGTATTAAATATGCATGTGAACCCATTTTTATTAATTGGGTGATTTTCATAGTTTTGCCATTTCGGGCATATTTGTCATATATGTGATATGTGTGTGGTGCTTCATTATTATTTGGTTATGCTAGGGTTCTCTGCACAAGATGATCCTAGGAGGTAAGCTAGTGGGAAAGTGACAACTGGATTTATACTTGACTCGAAGTGAGTCAAGGGGTATTTAGCGTTACCAGGTTATTAGGTAATGGGAATAGATATTTGATGATAAATTGGGAGTTAGTAAGATCAGGGGGAAATTCTGGAGGTTTTGACTATTTTTCCCCCGGGGACGTTTTCGGGACCCCAAACATTAGGATTTGTTTGAGGTTACATAAGCTTGAAGTAACCTATTAAGAAATGAAAAGAACGTTCAGAACGTTTTCTCTCATTCAAAGTTCCATTTCGACACCCAATCGCATTTTCGAAGGAAACTTGAGTTCTAGGACTCGGATTCAAGCGAGGATCGAGGCATAACGATTCTAGGGAATATTGGAAGCTTATTAGCTAGAGAATTTAGCGAGAAATAACACAATCGGAGGTAATCCATGTTTTCAATTCTAAGTTTTTAAAATTTTTTAAGCTTGAATTGGATTTTGTGTTTTGATGATTAGGATTCTTGAGAACTTTGATTTTGGAATTTGGAGATGATTGGGTAAGGTTTTGGAAGGTTTTAAAAAGGAGAAAACATGGTTTTAGCTGGGTTTCGAGGTGGGGTCGCGGCCCGAGCTTGGTGTAGGTGGTCAGTGGAGCTGAAGGGCCTAGGGGCCGAGGCGCTGGGGAAGGAGGGCTGTAGCGCTTGGTGCAAGTGCTTGAGGCTATAGCCTCTGTCATGGCTGGGGGTCGCGGCTCAGAGAGGTGGGGCCGCAACGCTTGAGGGATTTTGTGGCCGCATTGGTGTTTTGATCATGGGAACTCAACCTTAGGCCTCGGGATCGTTCCTACTACCCAGTTTAGTGGGAATCGATGTCCCGGAGGCTAGGTCTTGGTCCGGGAACCTTTTATTACTCATTTTGATGAGGTTTTATATTATGGTTGTGACTAGGTTATCACTAGAGGCTTGGAATCAGGATCGTGCTTGTGGCTTGTTTATTGGTAACTTGTGGTTGTACCAAAGGTAAGAAAACTGCACCCAGTATGTGATGCATGAGAAACATGTGGTTAGGGAATTCCATGAATGTTAAATATGAAATTGATCAGAGCTTGTGTCTCTGTCCTTGTTCATGATCCTAATTATGCGAGCAATTGTTAAGTAAGCATGTTGAATGCCCTATATTAAGATATTTGACATATGATATATTCCTGGTAGCATTGCTTACTTGTGCGTGGCATTGACTTACTAGTTAGAATCGGCAATGGCGTCAGAACTGACTGTGAAGTTGTGACTTACTAGTCAAGTTCAACAGTTGTACTGAGCACTGGTCGTGTGTTATTGACCTATGAGTCAAGAACGGCATAAGCGTCATGAACGCAGAGCCGATAAATATTAGATCAAATCGACATCTGCATTGAATGACTCAACATGAGCATTAATGTCGGACCGACCTTAAGTTCAATGAAAACTAAAAGTGCTTGTCTAGTCTATGACTAGTTACTCACAGCCAGGGCCAGATGGCCCAGGTGACCGTATCGTCACATGGCTAAGGGTACGAAACCTACACTAGTGACTTGCTCATTAGTCTCTCATCTCAGGGTGCAGATCCATGTAAGTGACTTGTTTATTAGTCACTCATCACAGGGTGCAGATCCCATGTTAGTGACTTGCTTATCAGTCACTCGCCTAAGGGTGCGGATCCCATGTTAGTGAATTGTTTATTAGTCACTCATCTAAGGGTGCAGATCCCATGTTAGTGACTTGCTTATTGGTCACTCATCTAAGGGTGGGGATCCCATGTTAGTGACTTTGATTAGGGCTATAAGCCCAACATGGTTATTGGAACCACCGGTGTTAAATCACTCATCTGATTAGGATTGACTTGATAGTCATCAACTCAGGAGGGCAAGATTCCGTATCCTGGATACCCCATCATTATTTGAACTTATTTGCATGTGTGATTAAGGCTATTATTGATAGGCATGCACTTTATGATTTGATGACATGTTATTATTGTTCATGAGCATATTGAGTTTTCTTGCTGGGCTTCGGCTCACGGGTGCTATGTGGTGCAGGTAAATGCAAAAGAAAGCTGGACAATCCATGAGTTGGAGAGCTTAGGTGTAACGACCCAAAATTACTAATAGGGTTTAAGGGCCTTGATTAGTGTGCCAGGAGGGCATAACTGGATTATGTGTGATTTAAATGATTAAATCCATGATTGTGCGATAAGAATGCTTATATGACTATTTGGATATATGAGATGCATGTAGACCCTCATTAGGTAATAAAGGGTATACTCGTGATTTTGGCCCGTTGAGGGCATAAATGTAAATATTTGTGATAATTGTTTACACCACATTATTATGTGGATATATCTGCAGCTTGTGACTCAAGGTGATCATAGTGATCGGTTTAGCGGAAAAGTCACGATGGGGACTTATACGCGGCTCGGGGGAGCCTAGGGGCACTTTTGGGAAATATATTGGAGGATATTTGATATTGAGGGGTATAATTGGTGATTAGTAAGTGTCGTGACGTAAGCGGTAATTATTAGGGACTTTCTTGAATTAGCGGGAATTGGGAGCAATGACCAAAATGCCCTTAGAATGACTTAAAGGTTTAGTTATAATTGGGAGGGCAATATGGTCATTTGACTTTAAAGGGATAAGTGATATTTTTCCTTTATGACTTAGTGGGAAGTGTAGAAATTGATACAAGCTGGAAGAAAAAGGGAAAGAGACCGAAGGAAAGGAGGAAGGAAAAGTAGAACTCCTAAGCTAACCCTTTTCTCTCATTTGGTTGGCCATTCTTCTTCATTTCTTGAGGATTTTCTGAAGCTATAACTCAGTGGGAACTTAAGCTAGAGTTGGGACCTTGGTTCTTGAGGTGATCAAGTGGGTTAGTTGCAATTAATTCCAAAATAAAGGTAAGGTTTAAAGTTTGGTCTGAGTTTTTCTGGTTTTGATGAGTTGTGCTTGAATTGAGTTTTTGATGGGAATTCTCAGGAATTAACCTTAAGGAATTGAGGAGCTAAAGGATAGAAGGATACTAAGGGAAACCTAGGGTCGAATTCCCCATAAAAGGTAAGAAATTCTGAGCTTGAATATCTAAGTTGTTGGGTTAGTTCTTGTTTCAGCTGATGAGTTTTTGAGTTCTTGAGCTCAATTCCTTATTTCCTTGTTTGCTGGTGCATGTGGCCAAATTTTAGGTTGTTGGATTGTGTGGGGTGAGAGGTAGTAATTGGTAGGCTTTTTTTGAAGTATGGTTGAGGTCAAGAGGGGTTCTATAGAGGTTTGGCTCTGGGAAAATCGAAGGAAGAAAAATAGGGCACTGAAGGTTCTGTAACTAGCGCTGTAGCACTAGCGTTTTTGCGCTATAGCGCTAGGCTTGGGTTTTTCTGGGGCTTTTGCCTCTGCTTGTAGTGCACAATCTATGGCGCTGTAGCGCTACCCTACCTTCAGAAGTTGATTTTTGGGTGGTTTCTTAGGGTTTTTGCCTGGGGGTTCGGGGTTTGATTCCACCACCTCGTTTGGTGGAAATAGGGCTTCCCAAGGGCTCGGGATTGGTCCCAAGGTTAGGTTATGGAATTGAAGTTTTGTGTTGGTTCTAATTCATGGCTGTGACTAGGTGTACGCTAAGGCTCGGACGGGATCGTGCTTGAGGGGTGATTTCACTTATCAATCTATCAGAATCTATAGGTAAGAAACTGCACCCGGTTCTGAAATTATGTTGGGACTAAGAGTTCCCTTTACTTGTATAAGATGTGATAGATGGTATTATGCCATGGGGACATATGATAAATGGCCTAAGAGTGCCGGAATCAATATTTGCGCATAGGGCGCGGCTCGGCCACTGGTAGCTGAGGACAGCTTAATATTCACTGAGCTCGGTTTAAGCGGGCCGGAGTTAGAGGGATAAATAGGTGATGCGACCTAAGGGCATCGACCCTGGTTAATATATGAATTAGTTTTTAATATTAATTTGATGAACTTGGTAAGTTGAATGCGTGATTATGTGAATATTATGGATTGCTAAATATATGACTATGCTTTGTGAGTTATCTGATTGATTGTTTGATGATTATGATCTGTTATTTGGTTTCTTGCTGGACCTCGGCTCATGGGTGCTTCATGGTGCAGGTAAAGGCAAGAGCAAGGTGGACCAGTCCTGAGTTGGAGAGCTTCGGGGCTGAATGTACATAGTCAGCTGATCGGCCGCCACGACCGAGGAGTGATACAGGATAGGAGAAGCCTAAATGTCTGTATTGCCCTTAGAGGGGCCAGAATTTGTTTATAACCAAGAATTTTTGTAAACTGTCTTTTAAACTCTACTTCTTTTGGGATCCCATGTATAGAGTGTTTATTTAAATGGAACGCATCTTTTATAACAAAAATCTTTTAACCCTAGTTCAATTATGGTTTCAGTAACATGTTTCAAATTAAATGACTTGGTTAGCAAGTCTTGCACCTTTCTAACACACAGTGTAACGGTCTTGGTGATCCAAGGTGTTATAACTTGGTATCAGAGCATCCTAGGTTTAAGGGTTCCTGAAGACTGGCTGGACATGTACATTCGCCGCTAAAGATAAGCTCGACTCAGAGTTTGGTAATTGTGTATACTTGTTTATATGCTTAAATGACTAGAAAGGAATATGAATGATGATATTTGTATGATTAATAGGAAGCATGAGACACTGATAGGGCCTGTCCCTTGACTATTATGTGATGATATTAAGGTGTGCTTATTAGCATTGTTGTTGTATGTGAATGAATATTTGAGTAAATTTTTATATCTTGATTGCTTGTGAATGATTGTGTTCTATTGGTGGATTTCGGAAAGGCTGTTACCTTGTCATCATAATCTGGCTGTCGAGATGTTGATTACAGATTAACTTGGATAACTATGCATCCAAGGAAATCTACGCAACTACCCAGCACTAGGTCTGAGACTAGAGATGATGACTAGGGCCTGACCCCTCCACCAGTCCTTGAAAACTAGCAGCAACTTACGGCAGACATGCAAGCACGGCTACAGAGCCAGGATGAACAGATCTGACTTCTGTGACAGTAGGCTCCATCAGTAGTGCTGCCCCTATTGTACCATCTACTGTGGTACCAGTTGTACAGCCAGCAAACACTGGGAAAAGATGGGAGCCGTTGTATGAGCGGTTCAAGAAACAACATCCTCCAACTTTTGAGGGAGGACCAGATCCACTAAAGGCTGAATAGTGGATGAGTATGGTCACTACTATTCTTGATTTTATGAGGATAGAGGGTGAGGATAGAGTGGCCTGTGCCACATATATGCTATGGGAGGATGCCTGCATCTGGTGGGAAGTGGCATCATAGACCAGGGATGTTACTGCATTGACTTGGGAAAGATTCAAGGATTTATTCAGTGCAGTATGACAATTACAGAATATGCTTTGATGTTCGACAGACTTGGGAAGTTTGCACTGGATCTTGTGCCTATTGATGCAGCTAGGCAAGACAGATTTATCAGAGGGCTTAATGCTATGATAGCCCGAGATGTGAGGATTACAATAGTTCCTGGGGGGACAACTTATGCCCAGGCTGTGGAGAAGGCTCTTATTGCTAAGGAAGTGGAAAATAAGATCTGGAAGGAGAGTGCGGTAAGGCGGGAGGGTCGCAGGGCAGTGCTTCCCTATTCAGGGTCTGGTTGGGGCGAAATCCCCAATGATTTGAAGAGGAAGATCCCTGATGCTTCGACCGCTCCTGGTCCTAGTAGGAGAGATTGGGGTACTCAGGGTGGCCGTCAGGGAGGCGGTGATTCATGGAGGAGTTATCCTGAGTGCACGAGGTGCAGAAGACGCCATCCGGGAGAATTTCGGGCTAAAGCCTGTTATTTGTGCGGGGTGGTAGGACACCTCAAGAAAGACTGCCCGACAGTGAAGAAAGGAGATGTAGGGAAGGTGGACAGCTTGACTCTAGCTCAAGTGTTCACCCTGACGCAGGCAGATGCCGAGGCTAGTCTCTCGGTAGTGACAGGTCAGCTTTCTAGTGCTGGCTCTTCTTTTACTTCATTGATTGACTCTGGTGCTACGCATTCATTTGTTTCTAGTGAGGTGATTGATAGACAGTGTACACATTGTGATTATTTTACTGTGAGGTTCTGGACTATATTGCCTACAGGAGAACTGGTAGTTTCTATGAGGTGGGTTAAAGCACTGCCAGTGATGGTCGATGGTAGGGAATTGTCAGTAGACCTGATTGAGTTGGGTATGGAGGATTTTGACATGATTTTGTGAATGGACTGGATAGTTAGATACGGAGCTACTATTGATTGTAGGAAGAAGATGGTGACCTTTGAGCCAGAGGGCGAAGATCCCTTTGTCTTTGTGGGAGCGGTATATGGACCCCACATTCCTATGATATCAGCGCTGAGAGTAAGAGATTTATTACAGGGAGGATGTATATGCTTTCTGGCAAGCGTGGATGATACCACTAGTGTGTTGCCAGCACGGCCGAAGGAGACTAGACTGATTTGTGAGCTCTTGGATGTATTCCCTTACGATTGACCAGGGCTGCCGCCACACAGGAAGATTCAGTTTGTTATCGAGTTAGTGCCAGGGATAGAGCCAGTGGCAAGGGCACCTTATAGAATGGCAACGGCAGAACTGAAGGAGTTGAAGATACACTTACAGGAGCTTCTAGATTTGGGGTTCATCAGACCGAGCTACTAGCCATGGGGCGCTCCAGTTTTGTTTGTGAAGAAGAAGGACAGGACTTTGAGAATGTGTATAGACTACAAGGAATTGAAAAAATTGACTATCAAGAATAAGTATCCCCTACCAAGGATTGACGACATGTTCGATCAGCTCCAGGGTAAGATGGTGTTCTCTAAGATTGATCTTCGATCTGGTTATCATAGTTGAGGATCAAGGATGAGGACATACTGAAGACGAACTTCTGGACGAGATATGGGCACTATGAGTTTATGGTCATGTCGTTTGGTTTGACCAATGCCCCAGCAGCCTTCATGGACTTGATGAACAGGGTGTTTAAGGACTTCTTGGATCAGTACGTCATCATCATCATTGATGACATCTTTGCGTACTCCAGATCAGAGGCAGAGCACGAGTTTCATCTCCAACAAGTTCTATAGAGATTGAGAGAGCACCAGTTGTATGCAAAGTTTAAGAAATGTAAGTTTTGGCTACCAGAAGTGACATTCCTTGGACATATTGTTGGTGCAGATGGGATTAATGTGGATCCGTCTAAGGTGGAGGCAGTTAGGGATTGGCCGAGGCCAAGGAACACCTCGGAGGTTCGGAGTTTTCTTGGTTTGGCGGGTTACTACAAGATGTTTGTGGAATGCTTCTTGAAGATAGCGGCACCGATGACAGAATTGACACAAAAGAATTTGAAGTTCATCTAGTCAGAAAAGTGTTAGAACAGCTTTCAAGAATTG